>NC_056522.1:104320800-104355670 GCF_019175285.1 Sceloporus undulatus | reverse complement strand
TTTTCGTAACCCGAAAAAACATTCGTAACCCGGAACAGTTTTTTTTAAATAGATTTTTTTCGTAACCCGGAAATTTCGTAAGGCGGCGCATTCGTATCCCGGGGTACCACTGTGTGTGTGTGTGTGTGTGTATATATATATATATATATATAATTTTTAAAGTTTATTAATTACGAAACACATAATAACATGAGACGTAAAATTCCAGTTTAAAATCTTCAACTAACATCATACTATGTTCTCATCATTACAACACAGTTACTTTGACAAATCTTCTATACTCACTTCCTTAGGCTATAGTCCAAAAAACGGTTATTTGTTACTTCCCCCCCTACTAACTCTTTTCCTTATACTATATATAATCCGTTAATACCTATGTATTAAATCCCTTAAAATACTTTAGCTTATCTTCTATGTCACCTACTAATTCACTTCACACCTTATCCTTCCCTTTCCCGAATTGTTTTCCTTCGATCTTATATTCCTACAGAAATTTTATTATATATTATTATATAATCTATTATACATATCCCATTAAGCCTTTTTCTTTTTGTATATACTTCTTCCATGGTCTCCAAATATCATTGTATTTTCCAATACAGTGGTACCTCGGGTTACGAAATTAATTCGTTCCGCGGCTAATTTCGTAACCCGAAAAACCTTCGTAAGCCGAATTGCCATAGGCGCTAATGGAAAAATAGCTCTCTGCTGCCCTCCGGTGGCGGAAAATAGCGCCGAGGTTTTTTCGTAACCCGAAGAAACCTTCGTAAGCCGAAACAATAAATCCCTATGGGATTTTTTCGTAACCCGAAAAATTCGTAACCTGGGTAATTCGTATCCCGGGGTACCACTGTAGTATTCTTGTCTTTACCCACCAAAGCAGTTAATTTTTCCATCTCACACACCTCCATCACTTTCCATCTCCATTCTTCCATCGTCGGTATATCTTCTTTTTTCCAACAGCGAGCCAAGACCATTCTCGCCGCCACAATCAGGTATGAGAGCAATTTATCAATATTTTGTTCTAAGTTTAAACCGTCCGACATATTCAAAAGATACAGTTTCGGTTCAAATGTCCCTTTCCAATCTATTATTTTTGTAATCTCTTTATGAATGTTTTTCCAATATTTCTCTACCTTTTTGCAACGCCACCAACAGTGCATATAAGTCCCCACCTCTGTTTGACATTTCCAACACTTATTACTATTTTGCTTATACATTTTAGATAATTTATACGGTGTTAGATGCCATCTATATAACATTTTGTAAATATTTTCTCTTATCAAAACACATGGGGAGTAATTGATTTTTTTCCGCCATAATTTTTCCCATGTTTCCAACATTATAGGTTCTTTCAGATCTCTTGCCCATTTTATCATGTATTCCTTCACTATTTCTTTTTCCAATTCAAAACTTCTAATTAGGTTATACAATTTCGTAATTTGCTTTCTTGGGTCTTTCAATATCTTCTCCAAACCTTCTTCCATAAGTGCGATTCCTTTTCCTTTCACATCTACTAAATATCTTTCTTTTATCTGCCTATACGTGAACCAGTTACATGACATCCCTTCCCTGTTCAGTTCATCCTGAGATTTTAATACTTTCTTCCCACCCCTTTTTATTAACAAATCTTCATAGGTCACCCAATAATTTGTTTTCAATACTTCTCTCTTATATATTGCTTCGTTTGGTGAAGTCCACAGTGGAATATGTGGGCACCAATTTTTCTTAAATCTATTCCAAATCCTGAACAGGTTTTTCCTTATCAAATGATCTTTAAATTTTTTATCCAATTTAATTTTGTCATAGAATAAATACCCGTGGATGCCAAATTTTAAATTATATTTTTCCAAGTTTATAATTCGTTTCTTATCCAATTTTATCCAGTCTATTACCCAATCCAAAACACAAGCCTGGTAATACCACTTAAGATTTGGTAAGGCTAATCCCCCTTTATCTCCTGAATCTTGTAAAACACTATTTTTTATTCTTGCCCTTTTGTTATTCCATATAAATTGACCAATGTCTTTCTCCCATCTTTTAAAAACCAGATCATTGTTAATTAGGGGTAAATTTTGAAACAAAAAAAGTATTTTGGGTAATATTACCATCTTCACTAATGCTATCTTCCCCATCCAGGAAATCTGTAATTTGTTCCAACTTTGTAAGTCTTTTTTTACTGTTTTCCACAGTGTTTCATAGTTGTCCCTAAATAACTTTGTGTTCCTTTTAGAAAGTGTAATGCCCAAATATTTGACTTTATTGACTATTTGAAAACCTGATTTCTTTTTTAAACATTCCTTTTCTTCCTTATTTAAATTTACTGTCATGATGTTTGATTTTTCAGAATTAACCTTGTAACCTGCCACTTTACCAAATTTTTTCAGGATTTTTAATAATTGTTCTATACTGTCCACTGGATTAACAATTGTCAACACCAGGTCATCAGCGTATGCCCTAAGTTTGTATTCTTCCTTACCTAGTTTAAATCCTTTTACTGACTCCTCCTGTCTAATATGATTTAATAAAATTTCTAAAGTCATGATAAACAATAGAGGTGATAAGGGGCATCCCTGTCTTACACCTCTAAAAATTTCACAGGGTAACATCCTTTCTCCATTCACCACAACACACGTGCTTTGTCTGTTATATATTGTTTCTATTACTTTTCGAAATCTCGTTCCAAGTTCCAGCTTTTTCGCTACCCCAAACATGAAGTCCCAATGTATCCTGTCAAACGCCTTTTCAGCGTCTATGAAAAACAATGCTAATTTTTTGTCAATATTTCTTTCATGGATTTCTATCAAATTTATAAGAGTTCTAATATTATCTTTTATCATTCGCCCAGGGAGGAATCCATTCTGATCAGGATGTATCCATTGCCCTAGTATTTTTTTTAATCTCCCCGCCATTATCGATGCAAACAATTTGTAATCTGAATTGAGTAAGGCAATTGGTCTATAATTCTTTGTTAAGGTCAAATTCTTTCCTTCCTTTGGGATTAAGACAGTGATAGATTGGGACCACGTTTGGGGTATTACCCCTTCCAAGCCTCTGTTCATCACCCCTAACAAAGGTTTCCCAATACACTCTATACAGGTTTTATAATATTCATTTGTAAATCCGTCTGGACCTGGTGCTTTCCCTGTTTTGCTTTTTTGAATAGCTGTGGATAACTCTTCCATAGTAATATCCGAGTTTAATGAAATTTTTTGTTCCTCTGTAATTTTTTTTATCTTCATTAAACTCAAATATTTTTCAATTTTTTGCTCTTTAATTTTGGGCTTAATATATAATTCTCTATAATATCTCATAAAGCAGTCTTTCAGCTGATCTTGTTTTGTATAAATCTCCTCCCCTTCTTTCAGTTTGGTTATTGTTCTTTTAGCTTTTTCTTTCTTAATTTGGTAGGCCAATAATTTTCCTGTTTTGTTTGCCGATTCAAAAAATTTCTGTCTAGTGTACTGCATCTTTTTTTCCAATTGTTCAGTCATATAACTAGAGATTTGAGCTTGAATATATTTTATTTCCGTACGTTTCTCTTTATCTCTTGGGTTTCTCTTAAGTATTTTTTCTTTCCCTTTCATTTTCTCCATCAAATTTCCCAACCATTTATTCTTTTCCTTATTAATTTCTGCCGTTTTTTTTATGAACCAGCCTCTTAATACTGCTTTATGAGCATCCCAAACGATTTGCAGATTTGTATCTTTATCCAAGTTATTCCTAAAATATTCTTTAATATTTTCCTTTAACTGTGATACGAGTTTTTCATCCTTTAATAATTTGTTATCTAGTTTCCAATTAAACTGTTTAATCCCCAATTTCAAGTTCATTTTCACCGGATTATGATCAGACCATACTCTCGGCAATATTTCTGCTTTTTCTATTTTTGTGAGTAAATGAACGGAGGCTAAGATCATATCTATCCTCGACCATGTCTTGTGGGGATTGGAGAAAAAAGTGAAATCCTTATTTAAACCATTTTTTGCTCTCCATGCATCCTCTATGACCAAGGTGTCTTTCATGTCAAAAAACTCCTTTGGTAATTTTCCCTGGTGTTTCTTAATTTTTTTCCCGGAGAATTTATCTATAGATGGATCGATTACCCCATTCCAATCTCCTAGCATAAGTATTGAGTCAAATTCTATTTCTAATACTTTCCGTTTTAATTTTTTGTAAAATTTATTTTTGTTTTCCAATGGTCCATATACACCTACTAACAAAATCTTCGATCTCTTGCAGTTAATTTCGACTATTATAAAATGTCCTTCTGGGTCACTATAAATTTCTTTGGCTTCAAATTTAGTATTAACATAAATTACCACTCCTTTTTTTTTCACTTTTGCAGCTGACGTAAAATCCTGTCCTAATTTTATACACCTGAGATGTCTTGTATCCTTTTGTTTGATTCTTGTTTCCTGTAGGCAAATTAGATCCAGATTTAATTTCTGAAGGTAGAAAAATACCTTTTTCCTTTTCTGTGGTGTGTTCAAACCCTGTACGTTCCATGACAGAACCTTCAAGTTTTCCATTGTGTATCAACTGTATCTTTTAAATATGCCAGAAATTAGGAGTCAGAATATCTAGTTTTAATAATATAGTTTTATTAGGGTAACGTATTTGAAGTTATAAAAGAGGGAACTAACATTTAAAATTGGGGTTAGTCTTCTTCCAAAAAAGTGAGTTTCCCAGGCCCTTAAATCAATAATTTATTATTTCTTCTTCTTTCAACCTTCTTCTTCCGTCTCTTCTCCTTCTCTAAATCTTTCCTCTTCCTCTAAAATGTCCTGTTCCTCGGATACCGGGTCCAAAATGATTTCTGACTTAGAGATCTGTTCCATCACTTCATCTGGGTTTCCTTCTTCTTCTTCTTCTTCTTCGTTTATCTCTAATTCCTCTAACACAGTCTGCCGTTCTTCTACACCATTCGTCCTATCCTCTTTCCTGTTTTTCTTTAGATTTGATTCCTTTCCTTTATTTTTTTGATTTGAGTTTTCAACAACTTTCCTCAGGAAAGCCCTTGCCTGTTCAGGTGTCTCAATTTTATTTCTTTTTTGTTTCCACCAGAAAGTCAAGCCTATATATATTTTAATGTTTTTAAACTGTGGATGATTGAATCAGTGGATAAAGAATCAGTGGATATGGAGGGCAGACTGTATTGGACAATGGAATGCACCAAAGAATTTCAGAAGAAAATCAGCATGTGCACTGGATTGTGCAGATCAGGAGTTCCCAACCTATGCTCCAAGGAGCCCTTAGGGCTCCGCATGCACTTCCCAGGTGTTCCACGGCCGCTCCAGGAAAATGAAAGAAATAAAAATGGAATGAAATTAAAGAATAAGAATATATTCTTATATATAATCCTAAACACCATTAACTTGTAAGATATAGGGTAGGCCTCTTACAGGCTCTGCCATAGAAATAAGGGCTCCACAAGTCAAAAAGGTTGGGAAACCCTAGTGTAGATCATGAAAAACTATGGATTACTCTTAAAGAAAGGGGTGTGTCACAACATTTTATTGTTTTGATGCCTAATCTGAATTCAGGACAAGAGGCACAACAGAATACAGAGAAATGGAATGGTTTCCAATTGGCAAGGCACTCATGCAAGGCTACAGGTTACCACCCTATATGTTTAAGTTGTATGCTGAACATATCATATGTAAAGCAGGATGAGACTAGGAGGAAGAAGGTTTGAAAACTAGAGGAAGGAACATAAACAATTTAAGATATGCATCTGACACCATAGAACTAGCAGAAACCAGCAAAGGCATGGATCAATTACTAAAGAAAGTTGAGAAAGAAAACGCAAAAGTAGGTTTACAGTTGAACATTAAGAAAACAAAAAATAATGACCACAGATTGATCCTTTTGGGAGAGGCAGGATATAAATAAAAATTATTATTATTATTTAGATAACTTTCAAGCAGATAATTAAGACATCAAAATAGTTCAAGATTCCCTTTAAAGTAGATGATGAAGACACTGAAATAGTTCAAGATTTTCCATAGCTTGGCTCAATCATTAATCAGAATGAACACTGCAGTCAAGAAATCAAAAGGTGACTAGGACTTAGAAAGAAAGGAACTAGAAGTGTTAAGACATATAATTAGGATGATCTTTGCTATCTTGTTTCCAGTTTCTATGTATGACTGCAAAAGATGGTCAGTGAAGAAAGCTGACTGAAAGATAATCATTTGAATGTGGTGCTGGGGAAGAGTTCTATGGATACCGTAGACTGCTAGATTAAGAAGCAGAGCCCTCCTTCCAGTCCATCTGCCTTGGTCCAGACCTCAGAGGGAAAGAAGAACTGCTGGACCTGTTCCCCTTCCCCACCACAATTCCCTTCTCCTTTTGCGTTGTGTCTTTTTAGATTGTAAGTCTGAAGGCAGGGAACCATCTAATTAAAAATAATAATAATTGTAAGCTGTTTTGATAGCCTTTAGGGCTGAAGGGCGGGGTATAAATACCGTAAATAAATAAATATGAAAATTAATGGGTGCTACAACAAATCAAGTCTGAATTATCCTAAAAGCCAAAATCACTAAATTGAGGCTGTTAAGAAGGCATGACTCATTAGAAAAGACAATAATGATAGGTAACAGAGAAGGCAGCAGAAAAAGAAGACCATATTGCACATTGATAGACTCAATCTAGAAAGGCACAGCACTGAGTCTGCAAGACCTGAGCAGCATTGCTGATCACAAGGTGACTTGGAGATCATTCATTCATATGGAACTGACACATGAAAATTAACTATTATGACTAAGTTGATCCTTGCCTCTTGATTAGATGAGGTCAGCTTAGTTGTAAGTTCTTCTCTCATGTTTTCCAACTGCTGTCGAAGCTGATTCTTCTCATCTTCAAAGTGTTGCTTTTCTTTTTCAAATTGCTGCTCTAGCTCCTTAATAAAATAAAAAAAGAATAGAAAAAATATTACGCCAATATTCACTACATACTGAAGCAGGGAATTTCTTGGCATTTTCTTCATCTTATCACAGAACATGATACAGTCTGTTTTTCTCATGAGGTTGTTTATTCTAAACATTACTTACAAAATAAATGGCAAGACCTGCTGTTGAAGAAAGTGCTCCGGTTTCTGTAAGTAATCCTTCACCAATAATTAATTAAAATGCCAGAAATATTAAGACTTCTTTGATTTCACACTTCAGGAAAGACAAAATGCTAATAAATGCATAAAATTTAACATATGGATAGTCTATTACTAGGGTAATTCCAAACAAATGATTCAACCTAATACTGTACTGTACTTCATAAATTAGAAATGTAAAATCTTCCAGTCTAATAAAAATACTTCATTTCAAATTATTGTAACAAAACTACTGCACGGAAAAAGAGAACAGAACACACAAAAACTTTAAAATGCCAATAAAAGTAAAGGAGCTGTTGGTTTAATATTAATTTTGCCATCTGAAAACAATACAACAAAACTCCCAACTCACTCTCTCTTTTTCTCTGGATTTCTAAAAAAACAAAAAAGGAAAAAAATAGCACATCTCTCAATGGGAGATACATAAACAACAATAAATTTTGTCACTATTCTAGACTAGTAAATGTCAGTGTGTGAGAGCCAATATAGTGGTTTGAGCTTTGGACTATGAGTCTGGAGACAAGGCTCATCCCTGCTTGGCCATGGAAACTCACTGGGTGACCTTGTGCAAGTCACATTCTCTCACCCTCAGAGGAAGGCAAGGGCAAACCACTTCTGAAGAAATCTTGCCAAGAAAACCACATGACAGGTTTGCCTTAGGGTCATCATAAGTCGGAAATGACTTGAAGGCACACAACAACAATAGTAAGTGTGCTGCAAGGGATCAAAGAGGACTAGAAAGCAGAATTACAGTAATTTTTTACAACTAACATGGAGAGAAGTTCACATTTCCAACCAATGAAAACCAGCAACAATGTACTTTTTAACCATCGTTTTGTACTGTGAACTTGTGTTTATTTTGGCAACTGGTTCTCAGTCACCAGAACATATGCAAATACTACTGCATGATCAAAATCTCATGATCTGCAGCCAATCTAAAGTCATTTCAGGAGCTACTACAGCTCCATATATATTTTTGTTGCTTGCTCCCACTCATCCACCAATGGAAGAAATGCAAAAACTAGGAAGACTGGAAACCATCTCTAGTTAGTGTTGTGGAAGGGCGAGAAATGGTTTCCTGATTGTCTATTAACACACAACAAGAAAAGCGAGAGAAGGACCACCTATTTTAAAAAAATTCATATTGCAGCAATATGTGGAAATGAACTGAACTGAACTAGTTCATGTAGGTAAAGATTTTGCCAATCTGCTAAGTGAAAAATATTTGGAATGATTAAAGATGTATGGCAGTTAAACATTTTACTCAAAATCTCTTTACACAACCAAACTGGGAATGGTCCTCATATTATAGTTCTCTTACCATTTGCATCTTCTTTTTCTCCTTCATAGCACTAGCATGTGCTGCCTCAAGAGCAGTATGATGTTTCCATGCCAACTCCTCCAAGGTCTTAGAATGAGCCTCATTTAGTTGTGCAGCCTCCCCTTCCAGCCTTGCTTGCAGTTTTATCAGCTCCTTCTCATAATATTCCCGTTGTGTTTCCCTTGCTTCATTCACTTTCTGTTATGTCAAATAATGCAACAATTTCAAAATCAAAAAAATCACATTAAAATATATTTTTCAAAACTACATTCACTTGAATGCTTGACATCACCTAGTTTGTCACTGTAGTAATTTTGATCCTTATGTCTAAGCTTTGATTATGCAACTCTTTCTCTTTACAACTTGATGCTGTTAAGGAGTGCTTCTCAAGCTTTCTGATGTAGAGGACCAGCCATCCACCCTCCCCCCAATATGCAAGGAACTGGTATCTTATTTGTGACCACTGGTTACAGCCATTTTTCTTTCTTAGAAACCTGCCAAGGACTGGCAGTCCATGATTCATAGACTGAAACTGGTCCATGGATTAGGACTTTTAGTATCACTGTCCTAAACCAGTGGTCCCCAAACTATGACCTTTAAGAGATTTTGGACTATAGCTCCCAAAAACCTCAGCCATGTTGGCCAATAGTCTGAGATTGTGGGAGCTGAAGTCCAAAATCCCTTAAAAAGCACAATTTGGGAACCATGGTCTTAAATGATAATAACATCCATAATCTCTTGCTGACTTCTTTATCTCGAGTTTCACCCCTCTTTCCTTTCCTTTCCAAAACTCATTTTCTCTATTAACTATATGTGGCTTAAAAGCCAGAGTACAATCAATTTTAGATATAATTATGTTCATTAATATTCATTCTCTATTACACCATTGCTTCTCTCCTATTCCCCTTTTCCTCAATATTCTATTAATTTCTTCCCTGTTAATCATATACAGTATAGACAAAGGATTCTGTCTTATTTTATTACAATGAAACAATAGGGAGCATCGAATAGAACATTAGCAAGTAACAAATAGTAATCTTTTAATCATACAGTGGGCCCTCCTTATCTGCGGATTTGCCATCCGTGGATTTGGGCAATACGGCAAGCCCATATTGTCCCCAACGGCAGCACGGACACAGCCACACTGCCACTGGGGACAAGTGCCTTGCCCCCCACCTCCCTCCTTCCTTCCCTGTTTCCTTCCTTCCTTCCTCTTTGCCCCCCCAGATTGGCTGTGGGGGCAGAGTCCCAGCCAATCAGGGCTGGGGCCTGGACTTGAGTCTCGGAGCCCCATCCCTAGGCCCAACATTTGCGATAGAGCCACTAGCAGATTTTCTGTCCCCCCACACTCTCAAGCAAAGAGTTGAACTGGAGGGGAACCCAAAACCCCCGAGCCCCAACAGCCCCTTCACCTTCAATGATGTTGGAGACACTCCCTCTTCCCTCCAAATCTAAAAGATTTCAAGTTCAGAGAGGGAACGCCACCGAAGGAGTGGTTTTGTGAAATGGGAATTCCTGTAACACTCCACCAAAATGCTTGCTCCCAACCCTAAACAGGACAGAGTCCTGACTGGCTGCTGGAGGACAGGTGGTAAATTGGTCTTTGTGGGCCCCAGGAAAGCCTGTCGTCCTCACTCCTTCACTGCAAAAAAGCCGCCTTTGGAGGGCAGATGATTGGCAGGCCTTTTATTGGCCCCAGGAGAGCCTGGCGTCCTCGCTCCTCCTCCACTGAAACACCACTTTTGGAGGGCAGATGATGGGCAGGCCTTTTATGGGCCCCAAGAGAGCCTGTCGTCCTCGCTCCTCCGCCACTGAAACGCTGCCTTTGGAGGGCAGATCATGAGCGGGCCTTTTGTGGGCCCCAGGAGAGCCTGGTGTCCTCACTCCTCCTCCACCGAAATGCCACCTTTTTCCACATGTAGTAATCTCCTAAATTCTGTATCATGAAAACTCTCTACTCTTACCTTTCCTGGCCTTGGATTCACCAGAAATACAGCTCTGGAAAATGGGACAGGTTTTGAGATACACAGGAGGCCAATAATGGGAGAAGAAATCACTGCCCCCCAGCACTGGATCCTACAATTACTGTCTGACAACTTTTATTCTGACATATGACTGACTTTTCAGAAAGAACATTACATCTCTTACCTTTTCCAGTGCAAGAATTTGTTGTCTTTGTCGCTCATCTAGGCTTTGTGTTTTACTTTGTAACATATTTCTTTCTTCTTCCAGCTGAGACAGTTTGTCTTTCAATCTAGATTTTTCTGATTCCAAATCTCTTATTGTAACTTCCTGGGTCATTTGAGTAGCTTGAAGCATCCCAATATGACCTGTAAAAAGTAAACAATTCACTGAAAATCTGAGATATGTTTCCCCATCTGGGCTGTTCGTGTGATTTCACATACAGACTGTGGCTGTATGAAGGGTAAAAGCCGGCTTACCCCCAGGGTTTCCCGATCCATAGGGAAAACCCACTGACCATACCTTCAGCTCCCACAACAGCCTGACGACTGATGTGCAGTTGCATTACCACCCTCCCACCATGAGGAAGGACTCGCCATGATGGAGAATTCATGGCTACAAACCATGCTGCATCATTATTTTATCCCCATTCTGTCACAAATGCATGTGCATGAGTGCATTGATGTTCTGTCAGCAGCTTCCAACCACCCACCATCCTACCCAGCTGCTGGCTCATTGGATGCCCTGTGCAACTGGCCATTCTATTGCACAATCAACTGATTGCTTGTATGGTGCATCAGTGCATCTTGTGACACACTGACACAGCACAATCATGGTGCCCTCCCATACATACCCGCTTTCTCCCCATCCCCTAATGGCCCCATGTTGGACCAGCTAGTTTGTTCATATTTTATTAAACCCATTGTATTGTTGGTAACCTGACATGTTTGTGATCAGTTCACTCCACAAGGTGTGCGATGGGTTGATACTGCAGGTGACTCATGTACTTGTGCAATCAATTCATATGCAGGTGACCAAAACAAAAAAAGGCCAGCAACAGCATTGGCAGCTCGCCCAGCTTAGGATGCCTGCCCTAAGCACTTCCAATGGTCACCTTACCTCTCTTCCCCATATCCACATTAGTGAGCAGTCTGCACAGTGGTATAATAGTTCACTCTTTCCAGCTTGAATCAGAGCAAACTGAGATTTATTTTGCTTTGGCGTTAAGCCCCAGAACACAGTTTGCATCTGTTTTCCTCCCATATCAGCTATGTGCATCATCTAAACCGATGAATTCCTAAACAGGGTGGGGTCATTTTTTTCAGCCTGTGTGGACAGCCCCTGTGTTCACAACCTTTTGTCTGTGTGCTCTGCCCTTGCACCATCCCTTCCTTCCTCCCCTCTTGCAATAACTCAGAGGTCTTCAATTAATTGTCATTTTTCATTATTTCTCAACCAGTTTACCAGTTTCAGCACAAGCCAGTATTTAGTATTAATTTGGTTCACGTTTTGATAAATGTAAACCCTTGAAGTGTGAATATTAAGGACCTAAGTAGAGTAAAAAGCCAGGTGTCTAGTGTAATAAACACCAGCTTGCCAGCTAGTTCTGGATATCAAGTTATGTAAACCAAAACAAAGGTGATAAAAGTCTGATGAGTGACCAAAGTATAGTAAAGAAACCAAAAAAGGTGTACTGCACTGTATGATAAACCTTAAGCAACTGATGCAATTATTCCACGGGTGATAGCCAGCAAGCACAGTGATGGTCAATGACTGGTTTCCTAGTGGCCTCATATAGAAGCCCAGAAATATCTTATTTCTGATTGGATGGGAGAATGTTTGTTGGTATTAATGGGGATTAGCTGGATCCATATCTGACTGAACAGACAGATAGCATAAAAGCTACCTTCCAGGACACAAGAGGCTTTTATAAAGCCTTCAACACGGTCAGATTTTGCTATGTATGCCAGTTATAATATGTTGATGCTGTTTCTGGTTGGTAAAATACCCTTTCAGTGATGATAAGAGAGAGGGTAGGACAACTTCTTTTCTAAATGTCTGACAGCCAATATTACAGGCTATAAACATATAGAAGTTTAACTTCCTCTATGAATTAATATATAGAGATGCCTGCTAGAGATAAAGCAGATGATATGAAGCATTCCTTATAAATTCAAGTCTTCATGAATTAAGAATACCACCGTGTACAATGACAAGTTATTTATTAGACAATGAGAAGTCTGTTCCACCCCAAGAGGAGTAAATATGTATATGTTTGGCCATTTTAATACAATAGCTTGAAAGATCATTAAGGTGGCTGCTTCCCCAAAGTTCAATATTTAATAATGCTTAAGTGGTGTGTTGATGAGAAATCTACTTGTCTGGACTACACTGTTGATACTGAAGGTGATGTGAGGGACCGTCAAATTGATACAGGTTAGCTGATATATGGCAAAGAACCTTGAACCCCACAGTCTAATGAGACAGGGGTCAGAAGCATGCCTGTTTCAACAGGATTTTAAATTATGTCTTAGAGTTGGCTGAAGTTTTTACTTATTCCAAACCTGGTAATCAAAATTTCCTTATTCAGAAGTATCAGGAAATTATAGTTAATAAAGAATCTCATGGATAACTGGCACAATGAAAGTGCCAGGCATGGGCCTAGAGCTGCATTCCAATTCAGAGCTGTGTAGTAGTAGACAAGTCTGAGAGGACAAATTCTCAGACAAAGATCCCAAAAAGTAAAGAAATACAACTGAGCACTAAAGTTAGAATCATCCAATCAATTGTATCTATCCCCAGGTATAGATGGGAGAGCTGGACAATGAAGAAACTAGATAAAAAGAAAATCAACTCATTGGAGAAGAGTGCTGAGAATATTGTGGATAACAAAAAAGACAAAAAAAAATTCTTGTGGCCCACTGGCCAAGCGAGAAGGCTTTGCTGGCCTCTCATTGGAGAGACCAGAACATTTAAATGAAAATGGTGTGCTTTCGCGGCCGTTAGACAGGGAGGGGCAGGGCTAAGCCTATTTAAGGCCCGCCTGGCCTTGACTCCCTGTCAGTTTGTAAGAGCTGGGTCATTGGACAGATCACGCCTGAACTCTCCCTGGAGGCCAAGATGACTAAATTGAGGCTGTCATTCTTTGGCTACATCATGAGAAGGCATGACTCATTAGAAAACACAATAATTTTAGAAAAGGTATAAGACAGTAGAAAGAGAGGAAGATTGCACACCAGATGGCTAGACTCAATTAGGGGAGTCATGGGACTGAATCCACAAGATCTAAGGAAAGCAATGGAAGATAGGGGGCCTTGGAGGTGTCTCAGCCACAGGGTCGACTCAAGGGCAGCTAACAACAACAAAATATTTAAATCTAAAGAACAATGTGTATAAAATGTATAATACTTGCCATGTATTTTCTATTAATACATCAAATGAAATCTAACATTTTGAACAGATACTATAGGTAAATCATACAGAAAGCATATAAATGTATATACACACATACTGGCTTTTAGTACTAGGTCTGTGGCCTGTTGCTGTAAACGTTCTCTAGCAGCTGCTAGCTCACTTTCAACCTCCTTGTGTTTACTTAACAATGACATTTCCTCTTCTTTGACGTCCTCTAGCTGTTTTTGAAATGCCTAGGAGAGTAGAGAACATTATTAAAATGATAAAGTAATACTCTTAAAAGTGATGTCATAGGAATGAAATTTATCAATGCATGTGGCATTTCAGCATGGAAGGATCACCCAGTTTATAAAACAATGATAGTTAATTGCTTTATTTTCTGCACATTATAGCCTGTGTTGTAACCATTCCTCAAGATCTGCATGTTTCGTATATAAAACTGACAATGATCTGCATTCTACTGGTAGTAACAATAAGAACAGATTCATTTAATCTGGTATTGAATAGTGAGCCATTACTTACATAAATACCATCGATTCAATGGATCTGCTCTGGTTTGGACTACCAATAAGATGTTAGCCAATATTTAAACTACTGTTTTGATGGTAAATATAACTGACGGTGAAAGAACTACCAGTAATCTAAAGCTAAATATAATGGACTTTACTCAACCTTCCTTTACAGAACCCAGTTTATAAAGATAAAATCCATTCAATAATCTTCAAATTCTTAACTACAAATTGCAGTCCTGATCTTGGTATTAATACTGTATGGGATACATTAGAAACTGTAGTTGGAGATGAAGGAATAAAATAGTTGTCAGCATTAAATAAAAGGTCTGGTTTAATTAGAATTCAGTTCCTCTCTGACATAAAATTTCTCAAGTCCAGTCATAAATTAATTTAAATGAATGAATGGATGAATAAAACCATCTACTCTATGGCAAGAATTTTCATCTAAAAGAGAAGAGCTTAAAGTTCAAAGTATTAATAAAATTTCAAGTAATTTACATTTTTTAAAATCAAAAATACTATGAATTTGGAATAAGAATTCTAAATTACTTGCTAACTATATTTGGGGGAAATTTATGTAGTATATCCTTGATTTAAACTGTTAATGGCAAAATAACACATCGTCCTCCCGAAATTAATGCTAAGTTTAAATAATTTTTTTACATTCAATTGTTTTTCAAACTCAGATGAACTATCAATTTATCAAATTTTAACAAGAGCTAAAATTCCTAAATTACTTCAAAAGCACAAAGATCACTTTAATTAATTGATAACACCAAATGAATTCCATCTTTCTATTAAAAGAATTAAGTCAAATAAATCGCCAGGGTTGGATGGGTTTAACTTTAATGGCTCATTTTACAAATCATTTGAAAGAATTATTGCCCCCCCTCCTTTTTTATTTTTTTTTTTTTTTTTTTTGTTATCTTTAATTCAATCTTTACTGGTAACACTACTCCCACCTCTTCTCTTGGAAAATGGCAAGAATAATTTTACTGTCTAAATCTAAACTTAGAGGAGCTGGGTTCTTACTGAACCAGGATGCAAAACTTTTCACTTGCATTTTAGCCAATAGCTTCAATGATATTACACACTCATAAACTCATAAAGATCAGTATGGATTTGTTAAATATTGTATGGACAATTTTCTAACCCAATTTTCATTTTATTATATATTATATCTTATAGTAATCATTAAAAAATAATAAACTGGTTATTGCATCTTTAAGTGTTTCTGCAGACTTTGATATGGTAGAATGGAAATTTTTGTTAAACCTATGCAAATTCAAGGAATGTGGTGATACTTTATTGTTAACTTTGAAAACATTATACACATATCATAAAGCTATAATCAGAACAAATGGGATGGATTCTGGTCTTTTTGACATTACTGGGGAATCAAACGAGATTGCCACTTTCTCCTTATCCACAAAATCTGGCAAAACCTGATTATGAACTTTTTGCATTAAAGAAAGAAAAAAAAAACCTTAGTCTTACAAAAACTGTTCTATTCAAAGCAAAGATACAAGAGGATTGGGTATTTCTATCTTATTTTGAAGCACTTCAAATTAGGCAGCTCTCTTGAGAGCCTGTCCCCCCAGCCTGCTCTGGTGCAGAACTTCGGACATTGCACATTTTCTGGAGTGGCAAAAAGGTCCAGGGAGGGTGTTCCCCACCATGAAGCAATGAGATTGAAAGCTGCTTGTGACAAGGTCCTGTTCAGGAAAGCTGCCAATGGACAGCTGTAAGAGTGTGCCAGGCAAAGGTAAACAAAAGCAAGGCTTTATAGCAGCAAAGAAACAGTTCTGAAATGAAAATACCAGTCCAGCGTCCAATAGAGCAAAACCAAAAGCCAGTCCAGGGTCTAGGGTTCCAGAGGGCAGTTCCACAAGTCCATTCCAGGGTCAAGAGTGCCAGAGAATAGGTCAATGAGTCCAGTCCAAGATCTAGAGGTCTAGGTCTATCTGAGGTCTAGGAAGTAAGGAGACCAGCAACAAGGTCCGAGGGAGTCAGAGAGAGCAGCTTTCACCAAAGGAATGCAGATAGACTCTGACAAAGAGGCTTGGCGTCTGTCAGGAGTTTATATCAGACCAGCTCCTTATCACAGCTGCTGGGTGATTAATGAGCATTTCTCAGCTAACCTTCGGGAATGCCAAAAGCACGGCCTTTCAGTCCTACTTTGGCTGAAGTTAGATGCCTTGCTCCTCTATGTCGCCCATGCCTGGAACCTCTGCTAGGGAAAGGCTGGGCTGCTGAGCCACAGGGTCCACTGGAGGTGATACAACCAATTCTCCAGGAGCTGGGAGAGCAGAGCTGGGGCCTGGCAGGGCAGAGCTGGGGCCTGGCTCAGCCTCAGGTTCCCCCTGCACCTGAGGGCCAAGTCCTCCTCCTCGTCCTCTGAATCCTCCTTGTGACTGGCCATGACAGCTCCATTCATGTTGAAGAACCTTGTCTTGGCTGAGGGAATCTGCTAGAACAATGTCCTTGCCTATCAATTGAACAGAACATTGATGGCACCACATCCAGAGCTGTTGAGCAAGATGAAGAAGAACAGGGGAGTGAGTTCTGCCCTGTTTGTTGATATAACAGACCATGGTAGTATTGTCTGTAACCAAATGGACGACTCTGTGAAGGAGGTGATTTTCAAAATCCCAAAAGGCTTTGATGACAGCCATGTGCATTTCCATATCCGACGGGGACCAGCGGCCTTGTACACAGAGGTCTTCGCAATGGGCCCTCCAGCCCATCATGTATGCATCTGTGGTGACCATTCTGGAAGGTTTTGGAGATTGAAAAGGCATCCCTCTGAGGATGTTCTTGGGGATAAACCACTGAAGAGAGGCACAAACCTGTTGAGGGAGCGTCAGCTGCTTGGATTGTTTGTCACTGAGGTGGTCAAACACAGAGAGAAACCATTCCTGCAAGGGCCAGAATCTTAGGCATGCCAAGTAGGTTATGACTGTGGTAGAGGCCATGAGGCCTAGAAGCGGTTGAATGTTCCTTGCTGTAGGACAGTCCATATGGAGAACAGAGCGAATGTGGTCCCAAAAGGCTTCTGCCCTTCTGGTGGGTAGGTAGGCATGAGCCATAACAGAGTCCAGAGATGTTTCTATGTACTCTATCATCCTGACTTGGAATGATTGACTGTCAGGCTCAAGCCAGTGAGGAGAGAGAGAGTGGTGTGAACATCTTGGAACAACTGTATGTGGGAGGACGACACTAGCAACCAATTGTCGAAAAGAGGAAAAATCTTGATTCCCTGGATGCGAAGTTGAGAGATGACCACTCTCATGCATTTTGTAAAGACACCGGGGGGGGGGGGGGTAGAGAGGCCAAAGAGTAGGATGGTATATTGATAGAGATCTCTGTTGACAGCGAAGCAGAGAAACCTGCGGTGCTGAGATCTGATGGTGATGTGAAAGTAAGCATCTTTTAGGTAGATCGATGCAAACCAATCCCCTTGATAGAGAAAGGGGAGGATGGACTGAAGGGTCACCATCTTGAATTTGCATGGAATGGTGTAGTGGTTACACAACCAACGAGCAGCAAGTTTACACTAAAATAGTCAAGGAAAGACTATATTAGCAGTATATTAGCATCTATATTAACAGTATCAAGTCTCAATAGCCACAAACAAACAACAATATATACATGAAAAACACTGTGCTGTATCCTTGTGAATGTCAACCGTTCATCTTGCATCTGTCTGGGATGCGCTGAATGGCACACCTTTGTTGAGAAGGGAGGAGATCTCCCCTTGGAGAGGAGGGAAAGATGGAGTAGAGTGAAAGATGGCTAGAGGTGGAGTACTTGTAAACACTATGGCATATCCCAGACACACAATGCTAAGTATCCAGGTATCTGTGATGATTCGACGCCAGTTGTAAAAGTGGCAAAGTCTGGAAAAATGATGAGATAGCTGTGAAAAGTTTGTAGGAATTAGACATCCCCATAGATCTGTCAAAAATGAGATTGGAGGATGAGGCCTTTTTGGAGGATTGTTGTTGCTATTGTTGTTGAGGATAGTGCTGTCTGTAGGGCCTTCTAGAAAATTGCTGAGAAGAGCTCCTATATTGAGTAGAGGCCACAGAACAAGGCCTGGAGTAGTTAGAAGAGGTAGGCTGAGGGCGCCCCACTGTTGTTTCTGACCAGTGACACCCAACCTCTTGCCTGTAAGGTGTGCCTTGGCATGTGTCCAGAGAGTCGTCAGTCTTGGCTACAAAAAGGCCATCACCTTTAAAGGGCAGATCTTCAATACGCTTCTTAGCCTCCTCTGTGAGATCAATAGATCTGAGCCAAGCGTAGTGACGGAGTGCATCTGCACCTGACATCACTTTGGCCACACAGTCCACAGAATATCTAGCTGAGTGGATCTGTTGGTTGACCAAGGAAAGAGCTCAGTGTAAAAGTTGAGGGTAGCCACTTTTTGTTCTTCCAGTAGGAAGCGGATGAAAGCAGCCATTTTATCCCACAAAATTTTTTGGTAGGCATCCATGCAAGTTTGCATGCTACCCACCTTAGCAAAAAGGGCAGCTGAAGAGTAGAAGCACCGCCCAAAGATATCAAGGCATCTACCCTCCTTGTCCACTGGAGCAGAATGGGTCTTGCCAGAAGATTTGGAGGTAGACTCAACCACCAAGGAGTTAGGAGTAGGGTGGGTGAATAGATAAGGTGCAGTGTCAGGCTGGACTTTGTACAGATATTCAAGCTTCCTTGAAGCAGGTGGTACAGATGAGGGCTTCAGCCAAGAAAGGTTCATGACATCAGACAATGAGGCCAAAAAGGGAAGGACAGCTGGTGAAACTGCAGTGGTATTGATGATCTGAAAGATAGGATCTCTTGTAGACTTAGGAGCAATGTCAAACTGAAACCCTATAGTTCGAGCCATCCTTTGGACCACATCTGAGAAAAGCTGAACATCCTTATTTGGGGACTGAGGTGTAGTGTCTTCAACTTCTTCCTGAGGGGATGCAATAACAGGAGAAGACGAAGCTGGTGACATTTGGTGTCATAAGCAGATTTCTCAGTAGATTGCTGAGGGATGGAGGGTGTAATAAATTGAGGCACCTGTGTGACAGCAGGAGGACACATAGACCAGGGGTAGGCAACCTGCGGCCCGCGGGCCGGATGCGGCCCAGCAAGGCCTTGGGACTGGCCCCAGCCCGGTTCTGCCGCCGATTGCCACCAGGGCCTTTGGGGGGGCAATTGTCTATAGAAGCCTCAGAAACATGCATTTATATTAACATTTTTTAAAAAATCAGCAATTTTTTTCATGTGTCCTCCTTTTTTTAAAAAAAAGTCTTCCATTTGAAAATTTTGTCCTACATTTGTCCTGTTTTATTTATATATTCAATTTTTTTTTTAAAAATTATTTAATTATTTATTTTTTGGCTTCGGCCCCCCAGTTATCTGAGGGACAGCAACCCGGCCCCCGGCTCAAAAAGGTTGCCTACCCCTGACATAGACTATGATATTGACATCGAAGACATGATTGGGATGATAGCAGGGAAAGGTGTCATGATCAACGTCGACAGTGGAATCTGAGATGCTGGCATTGATTTGGAGATCGGGATCGAGTGCGATATCGAGAGGGAGAGTTGTAACGCGGCTCCCTATGGTAATAACGATCTCTATAAGAAGGAGAGTAAGACCACCAGGAAGAAGAGTGTTCTCTCCAGTATTCTTTGGCTCGATATCGACCAATATAAGACACTGAGGTATAAGGAGAGTCTCGATAGTAGTGTTGAGAAGAAGATGCTGACAACTCAACTCGGTCTCTAGATGGTGTTGGAGAATGGTGAGATCGAGCCGGAGACACATCAGTGTCGAGGGGCTGAAGGTGAGAGGGAAGGCCTATAAGTGTGAGCCGGAGAGGCAAATATCTGCAGTGGTACCAAGACAGGAACCAGTGGCAGTGGAGAGACCATTGGTGGCAAAAATAAAGTGAGAATTGAACCAGGTGGTATTGGAGCACTCGAAGATGCCAAGGTCAAAAACCCTGATGTCGAGTTTAAAACAGTGACTGGGGGGGGGGGGGGGCTGTGATTCCAGTGACGGTATTGATGCTGGTAGCAAGAAAACCATAGTATTCTCCAAGGCTGTTGCTGCTATCGAGACTGGTGTGGAGGTTGAAGCATACATTGAGGCCAAAGAAGTGGTAGGCAGAAGAGACGCCTTAGATTTGTGCTTCTTTTTAGATTTCTCAACGTCGTGGTCACCTGAGACATCAGGCCGCTTTTTGGTCTTGTGTGGTTGTTTTGCCTGAGAGGCAGAAGGAACTTCCTGCAATGGAGGAGACTGGGCAGCAAATGGCGTAGTCTGTAATATCGAGGGAGGAGGCCTTGGTTTCAAGGAAGGCACTGTAGATGTTAAGGCCTTTGGAGTCAAAGTCAAGCTTAATGTCGTTGCTGGAGCCGATGTTTTGGAGGTCTTAGGGATCCTGGGAAGTTTGCAGATGGGTACCAAAGCCAAAGGGTTAATCTGAGAAGATGATTTCTCCGCAACTGAAAGGGAACATTCCCAGCAAAAAAGTTTTAAGCACTGGGCTCTGTTGCGAAGTGTCGCGTTGGTAAAGGAGCAGCAGATGGAACAATGCTCAGCGATGTGGCCCTTACCCAAGCAAAAAAGGCATTTAGAATTGATTGATTGATTGAAATTTTATTTATATACCGCCATTCCTGCGATCACAGCGGTTTACAAAACAATAGTAGAAATACATTACAGGACAAGTTACAGATTATAAATAAGAATTAAACAGCAATCCAATCAACATCAATAAAACAGTCTAAAAATGTCCATCAGTGAGGGGAACCTTATGGTTACAATAAACGCAGAGTTTAAATAAAGAACTAGAGGCCATAGGAGAAACGAGACACCCCTCTGGGCGGAGAAAACACAAAAAAACCCTGCTTCAAAGCTCTGCAAGGGCAACACTCGGAAAGAAAAATAAAGAAAATCACAAAAGATTGATCTACTGTACACAAGAGGACTCAGCCAAGGAGCAATCTGAAAGGAGTGTTTCTCTTGTGGCGGATGAAAGAGAACTGAAAGTGCAGCTAGATTGGTGCGATTGGACATGCTCAGTACACAGGAGTGGGCAGGGCCTCCCGCCAATCTGCTCAGCTTTTCAGCTTCCAAATAGGTACTCTGCACAAGCAGAAACCTTATTGTGTGACGCACAGAGACCACAAAGAAGAACCAACTAAAAACATACTCCTTCTTGGTTCCAAATTCTGCAAATAACCCATTTTAACTTTTTGTCTGAAATCCAAGAACAAACAACAAGGCAATTACTGCCATTTCATACTACTAAATGAAATAAAAGTTAAAGGCATGGCCTCTGGGCTATATAAATGTTTAATCTTAGTAACTTTTTTTCTAGTAATTTGGGGGGAAATGTGTATAACCATCCCTGATTCCAACTTGAAAAAAACTGTGGTTAAAAGGACCAATGAAAGTTTTATCCTCAAATATCACAGAGCACAGTAAAAAAATAGCAAATTGGTGAATGAAATTGGAAGTATTTTTTAAAGGCTCAAATGAATATTGTTGGCAACAATGTGGTGACTTGGAGTCTTGCCACCATATGTGGTGGTCATGCTCACAAGTACTTCATTTTTGGAATTTGGTATTTGCAGAAATCTGTAAAATTACATCACAATTTTTTTTCTTTATCACCAGCATTGGGGCTATTATCTCTTTTCTATAATACAGATGAGTCTCTTTGTCATAAAGAATTAATCATGTGTTTATGTTTGGTAGCATGGCTAGAGATCACATATAACTGGAAAGGCTTAAATGCCCTGTCACATTTTCAGTGCTTAGATACAGCCTGGAACATCATGTTAATGTAGAAATTAATGGAAATAGTAAAGGCTACTAAAAATAATCAAAGCCACTGTAAATTCTATGTGACTTGGTACAAGTCTAGTAGTGGTGCAAATGAAAATGGCCATCTTGCCTCTCCCTTTTCCTCATGTTCTGATATTTTTAGAAAGATATATATAATTGTTGTCTTGTCAGCTGGACATTTTTTTAGTTGGATACTCAGGAAACACAAACTCAGTTGTATCTCATTGTAATGGATCTGAGATGCACTGCTTGTTGGCTATGTTTGTTTCCATAAAATGTATTTTTCAAAAATACAAAAATCTCTAGTGATATTCTGAAACAAAATATGCCCGCCACTCATAACAGTGTTGCCACTGCTGCAAATTGATCAATGACTAGTAAGTGCAATTTTCCCACATGAAGGACAGGATCTAAAAAGCATGACTAGAAGACTAACATCCAATAATTCTGTTATTCAAGAGCTTCCACAAGGTGTCAAATACTGCTAGCAACTGTAGATTCTATACCAGTGATGGTGAACCTTTTAGAGGCCGAGTGCTCAAACTGCAACCCAAAAGCCACTTATTTATTGCAAAGTGCCATGTCCCTCTGGCTTTCTAGTAACAAACTGTGGCAAACTCTATGCTGGGGCAATGGCACATGTGCCCACAGAGAGGGCTCTGAGTGCCACCTCTGGCACGCATGCCATAGGTTCGCCATCACTGTTCTATACCAATTTTTGTTCAAGAGATTGTAGAAGCTTGCATAAATTCTGGGACAGACAGAAGAATCTGATTGGGCGTAGCTTCAGTCTTATGTGGCATTCTAGAGTGTGGTATAAATAGTCCTTCCAATGCAGTAAACCTATCTTAAATGCAGATATCAATGCATTTGATCTCACCTTTGATAAGTGTGTGTGTGTGTGTTGGAAAAATGTGTTTAAAAGAACTGGACCCTGTCCCCTGCAGACCTTCATTCTGACTTGGTCTGGAGGGCCCACTTACCCTCTGGAGCAGACATCTGGCTGATCAAAGCCTTTCATCAGCAGGAGATAGGTTTCATTGGACCCAGGTTAAAAAATATCATGTAAAATCTAATCTAACAGATATACTAAAAAGCAGCATTCTGACCAATTAATCTAGGGATCAGACAAAATAATAGTTGCAACAATCTCTCAACAAGGATGAAAAGGGGAATGAAAGTGCTTTGCCAGTCAAAGTATTCCAGAGCCTTTCCACATGCTTGAAAGATCCTTTACCTTACACTAAGTGATTGTGCCTTTAAAAATTCTACAGCCATTCAGACAAGTTATAATAAAATGTTCCAGAAACACTACAGGCATGTTGGCATTATGGTCTAACAAAGAAATGTTAATTTAAAATAACAAATAAAGATGTAGTTTAATTAGAGAAGATATTAAGTTCCTGTTCCAAAAATGAACTTTATTAAAGAAAATGTGTCAATTGAAAAAGCAGCTTACAAGCAAAAGAAAGGAATGACTAAGCTATCTGCTGTTGAATGCAAATCAGTGTCATTTATTATGCATGCACAATATACAATTTTTATTCTTTCTTCAAAGCCGTAAGCTATGTTAGATGACTGTCATAGAAAATTGATAAGTGCATAAAATGCATGAAGATAGAAGAGTGAAAATGCAATTGTACTAAATATTAATGACTGCATTATTTAGCAGAACAATGTATGCCAAATTCACAAAAAGAATGGAAGTACCTATGTCTTCTGCATTCTAGAAAGTTAGTCAAGTAAACCATGCACTGATATAACATTTTAAAACAAGCAATGTATTCTTATCAGTAATACTGGGCAGCAAGTTTGGAATTCTCAAGCAGAAAGCCATTGCAAAAATTGATTAAGATCCAATAACATTTATGATTGAATAAACCAAGGATTTCATATAGCAACAGAATTAACAAAAGAGTTAACATGAATCAGGGGAAAGTTAAAATGCCATTTTAGAAGTTAGGGTCATGAAAGATGAGATTTTAGTAGCAGACAACATGGTTCAGTGAGATCTTAGATGGTGAGCTATATTCAATACTGTATATTTGCTAGCAGAATTTAACCCAGTGGAGGAAGGACTGGAGCCCTTCATAGACTTGGGATATATATTGAGATGTGCAGAACAAAAGGAAGATTGTTTGCATGATATTAGATGCAGTCCAATAAATTTTAAATTGTGAAAAATATGTTCTTTATTTTGTTCTTTAAATATCTTGTAATAAAAGATGAGTGTTGGACTATGATTTTGGAGACCAGGGTTCAAATCCCTGCTTGGCCATGGAAATCCACTGGGTGCTCTTGGGCAAGCCACTCTTTCTCAACCTCAGAGGAGGCAAAAGCAAATTTCTTCTGAACAAATTTTGCCAAGAAACACCTGTGATAGATTCATCCTAGGGTTGCCATAAGCTGGAAGTGACTTGAAAGCACACAACACTTAGGCCCGTTACAGACGGGCCTTAAAGTGCGTGCTCCGTGCGTGCTAGGGTTAGAAAGGGGCATCCTTTCCACACGGCCGCCGCCATTACGACGTCACGACTGCGCCGCCTCTATACAGGGCGGCACGGACATGACATCGTCACACCGCGCCAGGGCGCATAGTATGCCCCTTCCCCGGCAGCAAAAGGAGCTCCGAAACGGAGCTCCTTTTGCTGTTTGCGTCGCTGGGCGCAGCCTTCAGATGGCTGCGCCCAGCGATGCAGAGGAGAAAGGGGCCAAGCGGCCCCTTTCTCCTCCTCCCCGCCGCTGCGGGGTGTCCTTGGGGCTTGAAGCCCCAAGGACACCCCTTTCCAGGCTGCAGGGAAGGGGCCTTTTGCTGCTTCCCCGCAGCCTGGAAAGCAGCGGATTGGGGCCTCAGCGGCTGCTGCTCTGGCTGCTGAGGCCCCGATCCGGCGGGGAAAGGGGCGGGTGCAGGCTGCCGCTTTTCGGCGGTCTGTAACGCGCCTTAGTGTTGTTTTGAATCAATTTTCTACCTTTAGTATGCAGGGATAGTACATGTGTCCCTCTGCTTAAAATAACAGTGAACTAAATGGGAGGTCAGTTTTTATTACTGGGGCTCAGGTACAGGATATGACATCACATAGGTGAGGAAGCTATACTGCTATCAAAAGCTGTCTGAACTGTGGCCTATAAGTACACAACCAGAATTTGAAATGCACAGAGGCCATAAAGCAAAATTTCTATGCCCACGGGTTAATGGTGATTAATATACCTAAAAGAGAATATGGATGTTCTTTTAAAAATCTGAGTTGTCCATCCTTGGTTCATGTAACATACAGTGGCATAACCAGGCTTGGTGACACCCAGTGCAGCAGGGGTTTGCTTAAGGCAGTACTTCTCAAATAGTGGGGCGGGCCCTCCAGGGGGGGCGTGAGGCTCCGTAAAGGGGGGTGCGAGGCTCCGTAAAGGTACGTTATGCAGAGGTATACTTATAACAATTTTATAGACAAATGATACTATTTACAGTCGCGTGGGGGGCGCGAAATGTTTTCTTCTTCCTGGGGGGGGCATGACAGAAAATAATTGAGAAGCACTGGCTTAAGGGGAGTGAAAGGCAGTGGCCTACCCTGGCCTGCCCTCTACTGCTTGCTCTTTGTGGCTTCATTGGAGGCCCGGCTCCCTCTCTGGGGAAAGAGATGTGCAATGAAGCCATGAGGGGCATGCTTGGCCCTTCGCTGCCTTTGCCAACATCTTGGCTGCTCTTTCCCCAGAGAGGGAGCCGGGGAGGCAACAAAACCACAATGGGCACACTTGCCTCTCTGCCACCACCTTGGCTTTCTTCCCAGGGCAGGAGCCAGGGAGAGAAGAAGCCATGAGAGGCATGCTTGCCCCTCTGCAGCCTTTGCTGTGTCCTCAGCTCCCTCCCTTTGGCTCCTTCCCATCAGGTTAAGGGGGTGGCAGAGGCAGTGGCCTGCCTCACCCCCCTGCTGCTTATCCTTATGACTTTGTTGCCAGCTCCCTTACCTGGGAGGAAGGCAAGCCAATGACAAAGCCACAAGGGGTGCACTCAGCCCTTGAAGTAGTCTCCGCTCCCTCCCCAGGGGCTGGTGAAGTCACAAGGGGCATGCCTGCCCCTCCACCGCAGCAAGTGTGGGGACTCACCAGGTATCACCCCTCTTCTGGGGTATCACTTGGTGCAACTGCATCCCCCACACCCATCCAGTAACACCTCTGGTAACATGCTTGAAATTTTAAAATTAATTTTAGGCAAATAAGACTTAAAACCTAAAATAAAATTTAATTCAATTTAATACATTTTAAAGTAAATTTAGCCAAAACATTAGGTTTAAAAATTCATGCAAATAAGACCTAAAACCAATTATGGACCAACGAGTATTTCCTGCCTCATTATTTCCACTGATGCCTTTGTGATGCCTCTGAAGGCCACTCTTTTGGACTGGGAAACATCTGCAGTGTCATGTGATATGATGGATACTATGGCTTCTTTGGGGGCCAAGTGGGAGAAAAAGTAATTGGAGACTACCATATTTTTTGTATGAACCAAGTGCCTTGTTTGTTCAAGAGTTGTTTGCATCCAAACTATTAATTTTAACTGAATGCAAACAAAGAAGAAAAGCATGGAAGGAATAGCATGGTTTAAGTTTCTTGCTTCTTAAATTTATTGCAAGGATGAAAAAGCCAACATGTCACTGCATCCAGCATAGTAACAAGAATCTTAAAATTCTGAATCAAGTTGGTAGGCACAACTAATTTACTCAGCACATGATTAAACTGAGAAATAACAGAAAAATCTGGGGACATGTCTATATTTAATGAGGAAAGGGCTGGAGGTGAAGCCAACTAAGAATTGATGGCTTTCTGGCTATTTTGAAGTAATATAGTAGAACTCCCCCTCACAAATAAAAAGTAATATGGAAACAAAAAATTCCAGATCAAAGATTCCACAGAAAATAATAGGTGGGATATTTTTGAAATGGCAGCCGTGCAGCCCTCCCACAGCTAGTGGAGATATTCCAGAGAGATTTGTGCGTTGAGTGTTATGCAGGTGAATATACTCATCTGTTCCATATATACACTTTTTGCTTGGGTAACAGAATCCAAGGAAGTTGCTTCGGAAATGGTGGTACTCAAGCCAACAGTACAGTCATCTCTCTGGATTGTTAAGGGAACAGGACCTCCGCGAATATGAAAATTTTGCAAATAAGGTAAGCTCCTCCCATCTCCCCTGATGCCTGGAATGGCTGTCTGAGACATAGGAGGAGCCAGAGGGAGCTTGCCTGGCTCTTCCCCACCCCCTGCCTTTAACTGGCTCTGGGAAGCCAGATAAAGGGATAGGAGGGCGGGGGGTGGAGGGAAAGAGGCACAAGCTCACACCTGCCTCTCCTCAACCCCCGTCCTCTTGTCCCATCAGCTGGTTCTGGGAAAGGACAGGAGGGCGAAGGGATGAGGAGAAGCTGGCGTAAGCAAGGGTTTAGCTCAGCAGACCAAAGAAACTGGGTGACCCTATATAACAAAAGTTTAAAAAGACTTACATGATTTTAGGGTACAATCCTACCATTTTTTAACACCAAAAATTTGCCAATAATTTCAACCGAACATGCTCATAAGTAAATGAACAAAGCAGTTTCTTGATTAATACCCATCTACATACAAAAGCTTCTATTTCCTAAATCATAAGATCAGTGAAATCACACAAAAAGTTAGTAAGGTGCAACTGCAATGTATACAACTATTTCATTGCATATATGTACAATAAAACAAATTATATCCCCTACCATTACATACAAATATTTTTACACTTTTTCCTACAAGAAAACAGCTTGTGTGCAGACACGCTTAACCCCTAAATGGTCTTGATATTGAATGGTTGACACTTAACAAGAGTGATCATTCTCGTGAGACTGAAGGGATAGTCCATAACACGTGGGTTTATCCTTCATGTCAACCTTGACAGGCAGGATTCTCAAAATTTGAACCTTTTTACTTATTACTGTTGCCTCCAACCCCTCTTTTCTCAGCTTTGTTTCATAGCTTTGCCAATTATTCAGGACAACATTCCTACTGTTATATAACTGGAGCACCACTTTCTTAAAACTATCATTACCATTATTGCTAACATTAACACTATTACCTATTTTGAAAATTATTACTTACAGAAATTGAACTTTTCCTATTATTCAACACTATCATATCTAACTTTTGTAAATTATTTGTCTCTTCCTGGGTGGAGGGGACTGTTCCTTCAGTCTCATGAGAATGACCAAGTATCAACCACTCATTCTCTGTGAGACTTAAGAAACAATCCACAACATAAGGGATATACCCAAGCCATCAACAAGAGGAAAGGTTTATCCAGAGTTATCGGTAACTACAAAAAGATACACACAACCTTTCGCTGTATTTATTAATACCTCTAAATGAGTTATAACCTTTGTTGGAGTTAGATTACTCTTTTCATAAGGAAAAAGATACACTTGATGTTGCCTCAGATATGCGATTATTGTATTTGCACTAAAACTCTGGTGAAAATCTTTGAGGCTAAATCTAGGCAAAATGGCAGGGCCCTGAATTGGAAGTGACATCCTCTGTATTTGAAACAGAGGAACTCCCTGCAATCTGGATGCATTAGAAATGCAGATATGCTTTCCTCAAATCCAAGGAAATTAAGTAATTGTCCAATTCTAAATTGTCCAAAATGGTGACCAGTCTCCACCTTGAACCATATGTACTGGACAAAACCATTGAGAAATTCTAGATCCAGCATTGGTCTGAACGCCGCCACCACCACCACCACACACACAAAATTGCATTTAAGAACAATGAAAAATAGGGAATATACCCCTTGGCATCTCTTGTCCCTTGGAATTTCTTTTATGGCTGCTAGGTCTAATACATTAGCTATTTTGCCCAGGATAACTTGTTTTTGTTTTTTGTTTGTTTCTTTTTTTATTCGTATTTGTATTTGGTTTGGTTTTTGTCCCCCCTCTCCCCAAGTCCTTTGATACTGGTAATGGGAAAAACCTTTTCTCAGGTCTCCTGTTAAACTGTATTCTGTATCCTATGGCCATAATCTCTAGCAAACATTTGTCCAATGCTATGCATTTCCAAAGGTGACCCAAGTGATGGAGTCTCACTTCTACTGGTATCATTCATGAGACAGCATTGAGCTTTACCAACTTTACTGGGTTGAGACACTCCCTTTCTGAATTGCTGCTGTCCCTGCTTTTTAAATGGAAATCTGGACCTATTCCATTGAGGTCTGAATGATCTGTAATCTCTCTGTGTCTGAAATACCTCCTTCCATGAAAGGAATAAGACTCAGGTCTTTAAAAAGTTCTGACATATTTCTTGGTCTGTGAAGTTGGCAACATCTGTTTTATTATTTATTTGTTTATTTACTGTCCTTGCCTTCTTCTACCAAGACTCTACTTAGTGCCTTCTTGTCCAATATCAAATTTGTCCTAGCTTTGTGGTCTACATTCCAATACTTCAACCACAAGAATCACCTTCTAACTGCAACAACTGACCATCGAGCCTTTTCCAAACCTATTATTTATTTATTTAGTATAACAGGAATGGACAGTTTCATATCCTGAGATGGTATTTGATGCAATACTGCAGCCAATTTACTGGCTTTTTCATGATCTAAGGAAACCTTCTGTTCAAAATGTTTGGAAGAAATTAGATAAGTTAACATCACCAAAGTGTCATTGTGCTTTTTTTAAAAACCATTTTCCTAGAGCTCTTCCTGTTACATCTTATTTCTGATCCTCTATATTACCTATTTGTTTTTTAGCTGTATAATTTGCAACATAAAATTCATTAGCTACTCCATCACTTAAATCATGTATTTAATTAGAATTAATATGTTGAATCAATGAGCCATTTTGCAGTAACATATGTAATTCTAAATTATGCTGCTTGCTAAATGAATTACTTCCTCCTTGAACCTCTGCTCTAATTAAAACACATAAAAATTCTAATGAAACTCCCTTAAATATCCAATACTATAAAATCTTAACCTATTTGACTGTATTGCCCCAAAGGTGATGTCTGTCAGTCTCAGCCCCCTGTTGGACAGCACTTGAATTTGATTGGATGGTTCCTTTCTTGGAGCCTTTTTCTAATGAGATGAGTTACCTGTTTCAAAATTGGAACTAGAAGTCTTTTTGTGCATGTGTGTGTTTGTTGCCTGAGCAACCTGTGCTGATACTAATGGACTCACCAGGTACAGACTTAATCTTAATTTTCATCTTGTTTTGGCTCTGATTTGTTCACTTTACCAGGATTACACATTGTGGTGTGCTGTGGGAACCAGTGTTTCATGGCTCTTAATCATTCACTGTTACTGGGATTACCCGCTACTGCGGACACCGGATCATTCTCTTTTAATAGGATTACCTGCTACTGCAGGGACTGGTATTTCACCTCAATCTCACTAGATGAGAGGAAAATCTTTTTTAGAAGCAACTCCAATCCTGTCTCAGAAACTTGTCACTTGTTGTTTCCATTTTTAAGAATGATTTCTGATGCCATCCCTGCCTATTTCTTAACACTAACTTATTTTCCAGTTAACTGAAAGAAAAGAAGGCTTTATGCCTGACCGCTTGGCAAAATAGAAAACCTAAAACTGAGGAGGGATTGGAAGCAACAGTAATAACGGTTTGGAATTTTGAAAATCCTGCCTGTCAAGGTTGGCACAAGGGATAAACCAAAGTGTTGTGAACTGTTCCTTAAGTCTCACAGAAAATCAGTGTTTAAGAAGTGGTTTATCAAGGAAGTAGCATAGATAGACTTGTCTGTCAAGGAGTAGCAGCAAAGACATAGGCTAACATCCTACTGTTAGACCGCACTAGAATAGACCTTTTGAATCAGTAAGATTTACTGACATGTTGACTCACCATTCAGCAATTGATTCAGTGGCCCTATTTTAGTTGAGGCAGTATGACTGAGGCTTTGGTTTGCATAGTCTGATGTAGTTCAACACTATGAAACTTCATAAACAATCTATATATGAATAATTAACCATTACTCACAAGTTGTGTTCAATTATTCCACACAAAGAGTGTAACAATCCTTATTTATTAATTTATATTTTATTTATATTTATATATTTATTTATATCTCACCTGTACATTATTTTCTGCTGTGCTGAGTGCTACTTGAAGCTTTTGACATTTTTCTCGTAGACTGCCTGCTTCATCCTGTACCATCTGCAATTCAGTTTTAAGCTTCCCTAGGTTTTTTCGTAGAACAGATTCTTGACTTTGAAATTCCTTTCTTAGTTCCACCTCTTTCTCTTTACAAGCTTTCAAGCTTTCAGCTGTAAACAGTTGTGATCTTTTCATAGTATCAAGTTCATGTTCATAGAAAGATTGAGCTTTGCTGAGTTTACCTTCATACTCCTCAATTAGTTTTTTTCTTTCCACTCTTAGCTCTTCAACTTTGGCATTCAATTCTTCTACATCCCGCCTGTGCAATTCTTCTAACTTTTCCTGTCCCTTGCTTAAAGTAGCATTCTGATTCTGGTGGGTTTTCATAAGTTCTTGGACCTCAAGTCTGTGTGCAGTTCTCAGCTCTTCAAGTGCTGAGCGTTTATCCTTCTCAAACTGTACTTGTAACTGTATAAAATTTCTCAATCTCTCTTCAAACTTCTTTCTTATTTCTTCTACTTCCCGTGACATAGTTACCACACGCTGAACATGTTGAGCTTCTGCACAAAGTTGCATATCCTCAACTCTGTCCTTATAAGCTTCAAATTCAGTTAAAGCTTGATGCTTCATCTTTTTATGATCTTCCAATGACTCTTCTAAAACCTGGATCTTTCGTTTCAGATCTATTTCTTCAGAAACTTTGCTTTTATACTGCATAATTTTTTCTCTAGTTTCTGCAAGGATTTGTTGGATTTCTTCTTCATGAGCATCCTTGAGAGCTTGAATAGCAGCTTCATGTTCATCATTCTTTGTGTTCAAAGCATATATTACCTGCAAATAAAAATATATAAAAGCTTACTTCCTTTCTCACAGAAAATAACGTCAATATAATCTGTCATTTTGTGATATGGTTCAGATTTCAGCACTGAAAGCTAGAATGTTTGATCATGATACTAAAACAAATGTAAGTATAATGAATAGATCACTATGAAAATACCAGTACATATGCCTAGTAATTCCAAAACTGTTTGACTACTTTTTAAGACACAGACATCATGAAGATATACAGCTGTATTAAACAATTATTTGTATTAGAAAGCTACATCCAAACTATTTTGAATCCACTCCCATAACAGTACATTTTTGTTCTCTTCCCCCTGCACATTAAACTGGATCGAACCTCAAAATTAACCTCAAATCTGCTCCAGAGGTTCTCTAACCTCTGGGGGAGGGAGAGTTCATTCTATAAGGTCTACTAATTGCACTAATGGATAGTCATCACTGGATACAACCCAGAATTTGTTCATCATCAACACCTTTAAATTATATGCCTTTGTTTTAGCCATCCACTCCAGCTGCTAAAGCATATACATATTCAGGGAATATCTCTTTTCCTTAAAATCTACTTGCCCATTCATGACAAACAGAGAGCACCTACAGTAAATTTATCATAGGAAAGAGAGTGGCTGTGCAGAATCTTCTCAGTGGTAGTCCCAATCACATGGAAACTCCTAGTCTGGAGTGGTGAGAAGATGGACTATTGATTGTGGACCATCTAGTACAGCAATAGGAATCAAATGGTCCTCCAGATGTTATTGGACTATAACTCCCAGAACACCTAGCCTGCACAGTCAATGTGTGGAATGCTGAGATGTGCATCTGGCGGGCCATATGAGTCTCACTCTTGATCTAGTGCCTAATGGTTGCTGGGATCTTTGCAAAAGTTGCTGACATAAGTGAGCCTTAATAGGTCCTTAAGCAAGAATGTATACTTTAACTCAGCTAAGGTAGATTAGTTGTATCTTGAACCAGGGATGGAAATTGTTCCATCTTCCAGATGTCATTGAATTGCAACTGCCAGCACACTTTTTAAAAAAATGTCTTTGCTAACTAAATAAGCTATACACAAATGAAATATGTATAAATGTACTGTTATGTGTTTGTTCTAGCTGTCTTTTCTAAACTTTGTATGCATATGTGTTTATAATAAAAAATTTAAAAAATGGCTTTGCTAGTTATGGCTGCTAGAAGTTGCACACCAACATCTGAAAGGTTGCAGAATTTCCATTCCCAGTGTAAATGACTGGAAAGTCTAGATATATTCCAATATTCAATTAAATATATGTGAGCATAGTAATTTCAGTGGGATTAAACATACTGATTATGCTCCAAGGCCTAATTTAGTGTTGGGTTATGACTTATATGTACCTTGTATTTTACACTTTACACAACATAGATATTCCACAGGGATTCTAATATAAAGGGAAGATTTAGAACTTACAATAAAAATAGCCGAGCCCTGATGGAAAAATCTAATCAAATGTCTCAAAGTCAGTTTTGAAACAAGCTGAACTTGACACTTAATGTATCACTTGTAACCACAGTTATATACACAAACATACTGATAACAAGTACTGGGGAGAGGAACCAATGAAGGATTTCTTCTGAGCATGTGTCAGGCATACAGTAGAAGACAAAAAAGTTAGATCTCTTGGAGTGCTGCAGTCCTGATGTGATCAGAAATTTAGCTTCCCCTGTCTACCCCAAACATCACCAATCATATTTAACGTTAAGACTGTTTTGTTTCAATGTAATCATATTATATAACACTAGTGTATTAAGCATTTATATTAGCATTTTGTCCAAGTGCAAAAGATGATAGATTTAGCAATATTTTTTATGATGCAATATACTATCACAAGTGCAAAAAATTGTAGAGTGGGCCTGCTGTATCAGTGGACTATTTGCAGCTCAAGCAGGGACGTAGCCAGGATTTTGGGAAGGGGGGGTCCAGACTAAGTGCCACCATTTTGAGATGCTAAGAGCCCCCCCAAGACACAAAATGTAGGAAAAATGTAGGACATGATGCACGACAAAATGTAGGACAAATTGTAGGATGTTCAAAAATGGAGAACACACTCAACTAAAAGCCAAAAACATTAGTAAAAAACAATATAAATTCATGTTTCTCAGTCATGCTCAAAATGGAGAACATTTTGACATTCTTCCTGGATAGGAGGTTGGGATAGAGCTTTGTGTGTTAGACTAGGAGGAACGTCCTGAGAGTAAGGGCTGTTCAACAGTGGAACACACTCCTTCCTCGGAGTGCAGCAGAGTCTCCTTCTTTGGAGGTCTTTAAGCAGAGGCTGGATGGCCATCTGTCAATGGGGATGTTTTGATTGAGAGTTCCTGCATGGCAGAATAAAGGAGTTGGAGTGGGTGGCCCTTGCAGTCTCTTCCAACTCTAGGATTCTATGACTCTGGAGACCAGGATTCAATGAAAATCTGATTCTCTCCAACAGGGAAGGCTAAATATCTTACATGGGGTACGTGTCGATGACGTGGCTTATGCATCATGTCCAAATTGTGCGGTGCACAAGGGACATCACAGCGCTTGTCACACTCTCTCAGCCTTAAGGGAAGGTGAAGGCAAATCCCCAAAAACCATTGGGCAAGTCACATTCTCTCAGCCTCAGAGGATGGCAAAGTCAAACCCTCTCTGAACAAACCTCCCAAGAAAACCTCTTGAAGGCACACACTCGCACACACCCAAGTCACCAAAGGCAGACTCTCTGAACAAACCAAGAAA
>NC_056522.1:104290429-104320790 GCF_019175285.1 Sceloporus undulatus | reverse complement strand
ACCCACTAGGCAAGGAAGTCACACACTCTCAGCCTCAAGGAAAGGCTGGCAAAGGCAAACTCTCTGAACAAACCAAGAAGACCCACTAGGCAAGGAAGTCACACACTCTCAGCCTCAAGGAAAGGCTGGCAAAGGCAATCTCTCTGAACAAACCAAGAAGACCCACTAGGCAAGGAAGTCACACACTCTCAGCCTCAAGGAAAGGCTGGCAAAGGCAAACTCTCTGAACAAACCAAGAAGACCCACTAGGCAAGGAAGTCACACACTCTCAGCTTCAAGGAAAGGCTGGCAAAGCAGGATGTTCTCCTGGGCAGAAATCTAGGACGTGTCTTGGATAAAGGATGATGTCTGGCCACCCTGATAAAATGGAGGATGTTTTGACATTGCTCCTGGGCTGAAATGTGTGCCGTATCCTGGATAAAGGAGGACGTGTGTTATCCTACCAAAATGGAAGACATTTTTACATTCATCCAGGCCAGAAGGTTGAAACATAGGACACATCCTATAAAAAGAGGACATCTGCTCATCTTACAAAAAATGAGGACTTTTGAAATTCCTTCTAGGCAGAAGTCTGAAGTGTAGGATGTGTCCTATAGCCATGAGCCAGAAAAGAGCCAAGCCTCGATATCTGGACCCCAGAACATACTCCAACTCCCAGAATTCCATAGCAATGAGCCAGAAAGGAGCCAAGCCTTGATATCTGGACCCCAGAACATACTCCAACTCCCAGAATTCCATAGCAATGAGCCAGAATAGAGCCAAGCCTCAATATCTGGACCACAGAACATACTCCCAGAATTCCATAGCCATGAGCCACAAAAGAGTTAAGTCGCTGCCAAACCTGGTTATTTCTTGAGTGTGGATGCAGCTTGATGCAGCCTCTTGTCCCTCCCTCCCTCTCCTCTAGGGCTTTTTGGCTCCTCCCCCTCAGGCCCTGCAAAAAGTTTAGGGGTGGCACTTGCGTTCCTTCTGGCTTTGCCAGGGCCGGGAGGAGAGGAAAGGGTGCTTGTTGGAGCGTGTGTGTGCATGCGCACAGCCCCCCCAAAAATGCCAGGGCGCCACTTCTGCTCCTCCTGAAGCCTAGAGGAGAGCAAGACTGGCGCTCTCCCCAGCGTTTGTTTGGGGCTATGCGCGTGCACGTGCACGCTCCAACAAGCACCCTTTTCTCTCCTGCTGAAGGGGGGGTCCCGGACCCCTGAACCCCCCCCCCCAGCAATGTCCCTGGCTCAAGCATCCATCAAGTGCCCCACCACATTATTGTCAATGACACCATGAGTATGTGGCCATGCACAAGTGGTAGCCCATTGACTATAGTGGGGATTGAACATTTGTTCTTATCTGCAGATGGGGGAGCTTGAACCAAACCCCTGTGGATGGGAAGGGTGTACTATGCTGTTTCCACTGCCCAGCATTCCATGAGAAGTAAAAGTGCCTTGAAAGAACAGAATTCCACATACTGAGATATTCTGCTAGTAGCTTCTAATGTACTATAACTCTATCATTGCTGGGGAGCTAGCAACAGCTTGGTAAGTGTTACCAGTGGTAGCAGGAGCTGCTGGAAACATCACAGCCATAGTCTGTTTTTCTTGGTGCCTTACCTTCCTGACATACCTTTGTCTATGCTAGCATCTGGACCTGGCTTGACAACAGACTCCATCCCTAGCTGTTCATCAATTGATTCTACAGTACTAAAAGCCTGGTAGAACTGTATATGTTGTAACAGTGACTCTGTCTTCTAGACCCTGCTTTCAGGTATTTCATACTACTGTACCTTGTTTTCTAAATCTAAATATAAAAGGCCTCAGATCTATTTCCTAGACATTAGTTCTGGATACTCAGTTGCTCTGTTGTCTCTTATGTGAACCTTCTTTGGCCTTTGCTAAGCTATAATTTGTCTCACTATAGAAGGCATATACTTGTAGAATGCTTTTTTTTCTTTTGCAGCTGATTTATATCAGAATTGGGGAGGGAGCCTTCTCTCTGCCCCCCCTCCCCCAATCCTGATACAGGTTGTGTTTCTTTGTTTTTCCTCTTGCAGCTAGAAAGGTTTTGCTTCTGTACCTCTGTGAGAGCATCAGGCTTTTAACATGGCTAAAAATTGCTTTAATATGTTAAGACAATCAAAGCCGAGCAGTCTGTGTTACTCATGATACGTGCCTTCCCAAAAGAGATATTAAGAACAATTTAATTTTTGATAGTCAACTTTATTTCCACTTCAATTCATAATCAGGTCTACACATTAGCCCACAGGGGGAAAATGCTCCATGTTTTTCTTCTCAGCATAAACAGAAATGAATGATAAAAGCATGCACTGTATAATTTAAGAACCCTGAGTAGCCTAACATTGCAAAATGTGAGTAATAAAATGGAAGGCAGTTTTAAGGATATGATCCCTAGTGCCCTTTTCCTGTTCATTTCAAAAGCACTGGTGCTCACACACTGACACAATATTCAGAAAATTATGCAATTACTCCCAAACATGTAAAAGCATCTCATACTAAAATACAGAGAACTGATATAAATATTAGTACATAACATAGTTTTTGGTGGGTTTTTTGGGCTATGTGGCCATGTTCTAGCAGAGTTTCTTCCTGACGTTTCGCCAGCATCTGTGGCTGGCATCTTCAGAGAATGTTTGCCTGGAAAGGACTTGGCTATATATATTGTGTGACCTGGAAAGGCAGGAGTGATTTGCATATATATTGTTTGTTGCTAATGGCAGTCCTCATGCAAATCACTCCTATCTTTCCAGGCCACACTATATATAGCCAAGTCCTTTCCAGGCAAACATTCTCTGAAGATACCAGCCACAGATGCTGGCGAAACGTCAGGAAGAAACTCTTCTAGAACATGGCCACACAGCCCAAAAAACCCACAAAAAACTATGGATGCCGGCCATGAAAGCTTTCAACTTCACATTAGTACATAATACTTGACTAAATATACTATATATAGGCCACTCTGCTGCATTATGGACTATTACCTGAACTTGTCAAAGGAGGTTAGGTGAGGCAGTTTCCCAAACTTTATTCTTGGGGACTTAACATATAAAGGTTAGAAATGGCTTGGAGCACCATGTTTTTTCCAAGATTAGAATACATCTTTCACTGGCTACACACATGGGACAAGTGACACATTAGAACTTTTGTTTTGCAGGGCCTTGCTGGTAACATAGTACCTTTCATTTAGCTGTCTCCCTTCCCCACAAATATGTTCACAAGGAATGGTTTTGTTACATTTTCCTCCAGAGTGGAGGGCATTTAGAAATATGTAACTGAGATTATGAATCTAAAGGAGCAAATGCTTTCCCAGATTCCTGATGCACCATTTGATTCTGAAATGCTGCTGACTATCTTTTTGAAAAAGAAGGTTTGTTGTTCGGAGCCACCAATATGCTCTGGGGACACTAACAACTAGGTGAACAAAATTAGAATTAATACTATCTAGGTGAAAGCATTTTTGTACAGCAGGGTATCTAAACTTAAAGATAAAACAGTCAGATATTATAGTACTGCGCTCTTCATTAAGGATTATGTTGGCAGCTTGGGAAAGCACTTCCTATACCCAAGTCCCAGGAGTAGCTAACAATGTTTTGTTCTTCTTAAGCTAATTTGCCAAATGCACTCTTTCTGCAGCTCGTGTTAAAGATTCCATGACTCTGATGTTGCGCCAGCTCCACTAACTCCCAGTTTAAGTACTAGTCCAAAACCAGTTTGGGTTTCCATGTGATCCTGCCAATCTAACTACAATATCTGAGAGACATGCCTGCTATTGTGAAGCATGCCAATACTTTGGAACTCCATGCCCTGAGAGACCTGTATACTCCCTTCTTTCATGATGCCCTATCACTTAAAAACAACCTCAGAAAATTTCAGGCATAGACTTTTGCTTCTTGTCCTTTGGGGGGGGGGGAAGGGAGGGGAAGCATGGAAAAAGCATAATAAAATAGTTTTAGCAATAATTCTGAATTAAAACACCAGTCACCACTCCAATTAGCTTACATGTAGTTTATCTATATACTGTATCTACACACTTTTGCCTCATTTTCTGCTTAATTGATAATTTCTGGTTTGTAGCATATTAATGGTTGCCTTTACATCTGAACCAAAAGCCTGTTAACTGGGGATAACACAAGTCATATCTAACATACCTGGAGGGCAAGAGTTCAGAAAAGCCTACTATAGTACATGGTTAGCATATATATTATATTATAATGCATTTGTTTTATGCTGTTTCAATTTTGTGATTGAAACTACAAAGGGTCTGCCTTGAAAGGTAAGCTAAAATTCTTCAATAAACAAATCCTTCTTCATATACACAGTTAACATTAACCACATTTTAATATAGTTTTGTTTTATTCTTAGAATTCTCTCTAAGACATTTAACACACAGGGGATGAAATATCTATTTTATATTTATAGATTTAATTTCATGTACAAAAGTTATTTATCAGAAGACATTTCCACAAATTATTCTGTTCAATAAATCTATTTTCATCTCTATTCCATGGTCTCAGACTTCTTTGAAGCAGCTTTTTCAAATGTTAACATTGCCATCCTGGAGGATTCATAATGTCAATACTGAAGATACAGACATCTAAAAATCTTTACTTTAGATTTAGACTACTGTGTGCCTTGTGAGGATTTTGCACAAATGAGTTTAGCTCTTTTAACATTAATTGCAGTGAAAAGCCTTAAGACTCACATTTTTTTGGCAGACACACAATTTTGACTCTAGAGCAGATGGCATATTCTTGCATGATCAACTGTGGAAGAGCCATTATCTGCTGCTAGCATCTTATCAGCATGATGCTCTTTTCATTCTGACTAAATCCTGTATACTGTTTTGCCTAAAACCACTTCACAGTGTCAACCAAAAGGCAGGATACAGTTCTTCTAGGCAAGGCTCAGGAAGAAGTGTGGTCAGCTGCAAACAACAGAGATGAGGCAGTATAGTTCTGTAATGTGGCTATCTCTAACCAGACTATTATTTCTTAAATTTATTTATATGGCTTTCAGAACACAAAATTTGGAATTTGTCTTACAAGTAAAATAAAATGCAATCACAACAAAAATATCAACAAATAAAGTTTTGGCAGGATCCTTGCCACAGCTGATGACAGATGACCCTAGGAGGTGGTGTTCTGCTTTAACAGGAAAAGGTCCCAATGTCTTTTTCATTTGTTCCCTCTCTCTTGAGATTATCCACAAAGGACAGTGGATGGCCATATTTGCTCTGGGAGGAGGGGGTGCTACAGGGGCAAGCTGTGGGATTTGACACAAGATTCTTACCTATGGAGATTATGAAACAAGCAGCCACTTTGTGGGTGGATAGACAGACAGACAGACAGACAGACAGATAGGGCAGGGAACCATCTAATTAAAAGATTGTATGTACAGTGCTGTGTAAATTTACAGCGCTATATAAATAAAGCTTAAAGATAGAAAGATAGATAGATAGATAGACAGACAGACAGACAGACAGACAGACAGTACAAAGGCTCCAATGTGGTGCTCTCCAGGTAGGTTAAGCATCATTACCAGAACAACCAAGGGTTATGCTGACTTGAGGTAACAGAAGTTGCTACCACAGATACAGTAACTGGGGGAAGGGGGGCAAATCAGATCTACACAAATCTACACAAAGATTACACAACTTGCATCATAATTTATATTTCCTATTTGTAGCTCAGGTATGCAGAGATTGTTACAGTTGCAATAACAAGATTATACCTTTAAATTCAGTTTTTGCATTTCTGTATTACTCAAATAAGGAAATTAACAAATTGATTGACAAGTCTGCAACAGAATCTATAGTTATTCACCAGTGATATAATGAGGTATTTGTAGAACATAAAGAATTATTAGAAGTGGATAGTAGTGAATAGTTATCAATTAAATGATTGGAGACTAAGAATTAGAGCTCAACATCCATCACCTGAGAAGGCTGCCAACCTCCCATTTTCTGCAATGCTTTCCTATAATTGTCCCACCACTTATTTAAATACCCATACTTCCTCAGTCCCCCACCAGGGGCACTCACCACTACTGCTGCTGTCCAGTAGTTGTTTTTCACCCTAATACTTATATCAACATATATTCCTTTTGAGTGTGCCATCCCTCTGGTCCCATCCCATGAAGTTCTCTGTCCCTCGCCATCAAACCATCTCCCTCTTCTGTCAACCCCCCTCAGCAAGTTCTCCTCTGTCACTGCTGGCCAATTCTTCTGTGTCCCTATCTCTTTTTGCTCCAGTGTTGGAGATGGTGATTGGCTGGTGGTGAGAATGATGGCAGGCCAGGTCAGCACTTTGCTCTGCCCACTCACTCTCCTGGCAAAGACAGTGGCTGGCCAGCAGCAATGATGGGCTAGATTGGCTCCCTAGTCTGCCCCCTCTTCCTCATAATATACTAACACATGTTAGTACTGTGCTTATAGGGAGGCAAAGATGAACCCTCTTGCAAGAAACCCTCACCGAGAAAACTCTATGATGAGATGAACCAAAATGAAACAAGAGGTAGAGATAGGACACAAGCAGAGTGCTAAAGGGGCAGAGCAGAATGCAATCACAAATAGGAATGGGGTCCAGGGCACAACAGAACAAAATCAGAAGGGTGATCAACCAGAAGAGAAGTTCAAAAGCAAAGAGTGTCTAAAGCTGCAATACATGCATTACAGGAACATGGAATGTGAGAAGTATGAGTGAAGGGAAGGTAGACATAGTTAAAAAGGAAATGGACATATAAACATAACAATACTAGGAGTGAGTGAGCTAAAATGGACAGGCATTGGACATTTTGAGTTAGATAACTACACAGTGTAGTACTGAGCAAATGAAAACACAAGAAGAAATGGGATGGCCCTAATAGTGAGTAGAGATGTAGAATGGTCAGTCAAAGGATATACAGTGCGCCCACGCCATATGCGGGTGCGCCATACGCGGCCTTGAGCATACGCGCTCAAGCCGCAGGGCGCGCGCGGGGTGGAGCGTCCCATTCAATTGAATGGGCGCACGCGCCCGTTGCGCCCCGCCGCCGCACACGAGCCCCATTGTTTCCAATGGGCCTCGAGCATAGGCAGAATTCGCCTTACGCGGAGGGATCCGGAACGGATCCCCTGCGTAAGGCGAGGACAGACTGTAACACCAAGTTGGATTGAATTATGTCAATAAGAGTTCAGGGCAAACCAAGTAACATTACTGTAAACCCAGGTCTATGCCCCAACTACAGAGGCAGAAGAAACCATTAAGAGTTTTTATGAAAGAGTCTAGAAAGAAATTGACAACACACCAGAACAGGATTTCTTGATAATCACAGGTGATTGGAATGCAAAGGTAGGAAGCAGAATAGCATCCAAAATGATAGAAAGATTTGAACTAGGATCAAGAAATGAAGCAGGAGAACACCAGGCAATCTATTCATTACAAACACTGTCTTCATACAGTCAAGTATACATGGTATTACTGAATGGCTAATACAACCATCAAATAGACTATATAATGGAAAGAGTAGAGAAAGTCTATTCTCATGGAAAAAACAAGCCTAGGAGCAGACTGTGACACAGACCACGAGCTACTAATAAGAATAAAGCTGAAGAAGAACACAAAATCAACCATCATGCCAAAATATAATCTAAACAGCATCCCAGCAGAGTTAAAAGAGAAAATGAAAAACAGATTTGTAATATTAAGCTTAATAAAAACCACCACCGGACTCTGCTGCTCAGCTGTGAGGGGGCTGTGCCTGTGAGAGAGGCATTTCTTAAGGCCTGCTTGCATGAAAAAAGCCACAAACCACCACCGGACTCTGCTGCTCAGCTGGGAGGGGGCTGTGCCTGTGAGAGAGGCATTTCTTAAGGCCTGCTTGCATGAAAAAAGCCTCAAACCACCACCGGACTCTGTTGCGCAACTGTGTAGCGGGGATAAGGGTTTGGTATATTGCTAGCTGAGCCATAGCATCAGAGGAATGACATTGCTGCTAGTCTTCCTCTGTCTTGGCTCCTTGTTGTCATTAGGGGGAGAGACAATGGACATGGGGGTTGGTTTGCATGGGGAGGTGGCTGGTAATTGTGAGGTTGTACTTGGAGCGCCCATCGTAGTAGTGTGGGGAAGGGGGAGATACGGCGATAGGAGAGTGGAATTACAAAGGAAAGGAAGGCGAGATCGATGCTTAATATCTATCTCTCCTTTCATCCACTCTCCTAACCAAAGAGAACTGAGGGTCAGTCCAATTGTACCACAAACCCTGTCTCTGCTCCTGTGCAATGCCAAGTCAGTTAGGAATAAGACTCACATAATTTACGATCTCATTCAAGATAAGAACTGTGACCTGGCTTGCATTACTGAGACCTGGCTCGGGCCTGAGAGTGAAGCAGTGTGGGCACAGGCCCTTCCAGCCGGGTACTCAGTTAAGGACCAGATCAGGTTAGGTGGATGGGGGGGGGGGGCGGTGTTGCCTTGGTCTATAAGAATACCCTTCCTTTGACCAGGAACCAAGTCCGTAAAACTGATTTCATCGAGTGTATTTACCTGACCCTGAATACCAGGGACAGACTGGAGATTCTGTTAGTCTACCGTCCACCCTGTGCTCTAACAGACTCCCTGGCCGAGCTGACACAACTGGTCTCGGAACTGGTGTTGGAGTCTCCTAGGCTTCTTGTTCTGGGGGACCTCAACATCCCTTTCGAGGCCAGTCAAGGTCCAACAGGTGCGGCTCGGGAGTTCATGGCTACCATGACTGCCATGGGCCTGTCCCAATTGGTTTCAGGGCCCACGCATTGCGCTGGTAATATTCTTGACGTTGTCTTTAGTATGGACACGGACACTCCGTGGGCAGAGGTCTTTAATGTCTCTGCCCTATCATGGACGGACCATTTCCTGGTCGAGGCTCGAATCAAGGCTTCTACTTTAAGCCCCTCCGGGGGTGGAGGACCTATTAGGATGGTCCACCCTCGAAGGCTGATGGAACCCAAAAGGTTCCAAGAAGCCCTAGAGGGTTATATAGTTGGAACTGATGGCGACTCTGTTGATGCCCTGACTAACACCTGGGATACTGATCTCTCCAAGGCTATACACAGTATCGCTCCCAAGCATCCTCTCAGGCCTGCTTCCAAAAAACAGCCCTGGTACATGGAAGACCTCAGGGAAAGGAAGCAGGTTCTGCGACAACTAGAGCGCAACTGGCAAAGACACCAGCACTTAGCCGACAAGGCACTCCTAGACTCTCATTTGAAGGCCTATGGAGTGGCAATAAGTGCAGCAAAGAACTCGTTCTATGCTGCACGTATTGCGTCCGCGGAGTTGCGTCTGGCAGAGCTGTTCAGGGTAGTGAGGGAGCTAACACAACTGCTCCCCTCCCTGAACCCTATTTTAGAACCATCTAAAGCCTGCTGTGACGAATTTAACAACTTCTTCGCGGATAAAATCTCTCGGCTAAGGGCTGATCTCAACGCCAGTATTTCTTCAGATCCTATAAGAGAGGTTTCCAGAGCTTCCGTGGACTCCATTAGACTGGATCATTTTGAGTTTGTGAGTACCGAGGAAGTGGACAAGATTCTTCGAAGTGTTAGGAAGACAACATGCTCTCTCGATCCCTGTCCTTCATGGCTGGCGGCCCAGGGGGGAACGGCGGTAACCTCTATGTTACGCTGTATAATTAATTCATCCTTCAGGGAGGGGCGTTTTCCATCGAGCTTAAAATCAGCAGTAGTAAAACCTCTACTAAAAAAGCCCTCCCTGGACCCCCTGATTCGGAATAATTATCGGCCTGTTTCGCTGCTGCCTTTTTTAGGGAAGGTGATCAAGAGAGCAGTTGCTTTCCAGCTTCAAGGGATCTTGGAAGAAACAGATTTTCTAGACCCATTTCAAACCGGCTTCCGGGCAAGCTATGGAGTTGAGACTGCCATGGTCGCCTTAGTTGATGATCTCCGTCTGGGCATGGACAGGGGAAGCGTGTCCCTGTTAGTGCTCTTTGACATCTCAGCGGCTTTCGATACCATTGACCATGGTATCCTTCTGGAATGCCTGAGGGAGTTAGGTATCGGGGGCACTGCGCTCCAGTGGTTCCATTCCTACCTCTTGGGTAGATTCCAGATGGTGCAGCTGGGGGACGTTTGCTCTGATAAGAGGGCGCATACATCTGGTGTCCCTCAAGGAGCTATTCTGTCCCCCATGCTATTTAACATTTACATGAAACCACTGGGAGAGATCATCCGGAGACACGGGGCGCGGTGTTATCAGTATGCTGATGACACCCAAATATGCTTCTCTGTGTCCCCGACTGATGCAGTAACTAGGGATGGCATCTCTCCTCTAAATGCCTGCTTGGAGTCGGTAATGGGCTGGATGAGGAAAAACAAACTCAGCTTGAATCCAGAGAAAACGGAAGTACAAGTGATAGGCTCCCCCGTTCCGGGTGGTGAAATTTGTCCACCTGTCCTGAATGGGGTCACGCTCCCCCTGAAGGACTCAGTTTGCAGTTTGGGGGTGCTTTTGGACTCGTCGCTCCAGCTGACTTCTCAGGTGGATGTGATGGTCAGAAGCACCTGTTACCAGCTTTGGCTGATATGCCAGCCACGACCCTACCTAGGCCGGGAGGACCTTGAAATAGTGGTACATGCTCTGGTAACCTCTCGGTTGGATTTCTGTAATTCGCTCTACATGGGGCAACCCTTGTACCAAACCCGGAAGCTTCAGCTAGTGCAGAATATGGCAGCTAGGTTGGTCACTGGATGTCCCAGGGCCGACCATATATCACCAATTCTGCATGATCTCCATTGGCTGCCTGTTCGTTTCCGGGCACAATACAAGGTGTTGGTTATAACCTATAAAGCCCTAAATGGCTTGGGCCCAGGGTACTTGGAGGACCGCCTCTCCCCATATAGTCCACCCCGCACACTCAGGTCGTTTGGGAAGAATCTGTTGAGGATCCCGATAACGAGATATGTATCAACCTCACAAAGGGCCTTTTCTATCTCAGCCCCTGGGATCTGGAACACCCTTCCTGAGGAACTCCGCTCCGCCACCTCCCTGGACCTCTTTAAAAAGAGACTCAAGACCTTTCTGTTTCGGCAAGCCTTCCCCGATGTTCCTTGATGATATATAACTCCCCCCTATATGTACAGCATTATCGAGCACATTTAGCTGGCCTGGATTTGATGTATGGTTTTAATCTGTATTCTGAAATGTTTTTATTGAAGTTTTATTTATGTATTGCAATTTTTATCCTGTATTTTGTATTTGATATTGCAATTTTTACCTTTATACTGCTATGATCAACACGGAATAGTGGTTTATAAATAATACTTACTATTATTATTATTATTATTATTATTATTATTATTATTAATTGACCAGGAACTAAAAGAACTATGGACAAAGGCAGAGGACATAGTCTGAGGAATACAGAGATGCTAACTGTCGCCAAAACAAAAGAAACACTGGGAATGCTATAAGCCGCTAAGGAAAGAAGCAAAAGAAAAGGGAGATAGAAACAGAACAAGAAACTTGAATGTATATATTCAACTATTAGTGTGCAAGGATAAAAAGAATTACTATAACAATCAATTACTGAAGAGTAACTGAAGTTGACAACAAAATAGGAATAACAAGTCTCTGGGAAACTGATGGGAAATTTAAACCAACCATGATCAGCACAATAACATAATAAACAATCAAGATGAAATAAAAAGATGGAAACAATACACAGAAGAGACATGGGAAGAAGACTCATCTAAAGATGAGCCTCAGATTTTGAGAAGTGAAATATAAGTGGCATTCCAAGAGACTGGGAAGAATAAATCACCAGGAACAAGTAACACGCCAAAAGAACTGCTACAGACTACAGAGACAGAAATTACTTTAGTTCTCACTAAAATCTGCCAACAAATATGGAAAACAAAACAACGGCCCACAGATTGGAAATTATCAATATACCTTCCTATCCCCCAAAAGGATACACAGCAACTACAAGACCACTGCATTATTTACCATGCAAGCAAAGTGATGCTTAAAATTCTGTAGGTAATACTCCTGCCATATACAGAGTGATAAATCTGAGAGGTGCAGGTAGGGTTCAGGAAAGAAAAAGGTACTAGGTATCATGTTGCAAGCATACGATAGATAACAGACTGCATCAGGAAATTCCAGAAGAAAATCAGCCTGAGTTAATATATGCATTTGACTGCATAGATGATGAAAAAGTATGGATTTATCTTAAAGAAATGGATGTATCATTACATTTCATTGTCTTAATGCATAACGGTCAGAACAAAATATGAAGAAACAGATTGGTTCCAGATGGAAAAGGGAGTCAGACAAGGTTGTATTCTATTACTCTATCTAGTGGCAAAGCTATGGCATGCGTGCCCACATAAAGCCATATCTGAGGGCACACAGAAACAGTTGAATGCACATGAGGGCAGGGGAAGAGGAGGAACAGGTACTTGTTCCTCCTCTTTGCACAGCCTCCTATGCCTTTAACTGTCTCTGGGGAAATCCCATCTCTGAACTTTCTGTTTCTGGGGAAGTCCCGCCCCTTGGAAGTCTCCCCCCCCCCACACCGGATCACACCCAGTGTGGGAATGCCATTGAGTTGGGCACCCAGTCTCTAAAAGGTTTGCCATCACTGCTCTATCTATTTAACTTGGATGCAAAAAATCATATGCAGAGCAGGTTTAGACATAGAAGAAGAAGTGGAAATAGGAGAAATGAATATTAACCATCTGAGATATGCAGATGACACTATATTACTATAAGACAACATCAAAGACTTTGAAACAATTACTAAAGAAAGTCAGAGAGGAAAGTACTGTAACAGTCTTATTGCTGAACATTAAGAAAACAAAAATAATGACCACAGAGAAGTCACAAATATTCAATCTGGATGACAGGCACTTGAAATTGAAATAGGTAAGAATTTCTCATACCTTGGTTCAGTCATTAATTAGAACAGGGTATGCAGTCAAGAAATCAGAAGAAGGCTCAGACTGAGAAGGGCAATGTGAAGTCGAAGGCTTTCATGGCCGGCATCCATAGTTTTTTGTGGGTTTTTCAGGCTATGTGGCCATGTTGTAGCAGAGTTTCTTCCTGACGTTTCGCCAGCATCTGTGGCTGGCATGTTCAGAGAATGTTCTCTGAAGATGCCAGCCACAGATGCTAGCGAAACATCAGGAAGAAACTCTGCTACAACATGGTCACATAGCCCGAAAAACCCACAAAAAAATATGAGAAGGGCAACTGTGAAAGAACAAGACAAGATCTTAAATTGTAAAGTATAAAACTGAGTACCAAAGTTAGGACCACCAAATCCATCGCATTTCTGGAAACAGGAAAAGAGGAAGACCACATTCCAGATGGATAGTCTCAATTAAAGAAGTCACAGCCCTGAGTTTGCAAAACCTGAGCAGGGCAGTTGAGGATAGAAAACCAAACATTCATAGGGTCACCTTGAGTCATAGGACAATTAGTTTTGGTCACCTTAGTGGACAATCCTTGTCATAAACTGGATTTGGGAGTTTGTCCCTGCTGGTTCTGGACTCTTTGATGGTTTTCAATATAATGAATTATGGTATCCTTCTAGGCTGCTCTTCAGAATGATGTCTTTCCTTCTCAGAGGGGTGAAGTCAAAAGATGGTGCCAAGAGATTCCTATTCATCGTTATGGCCAGTAATTATGGTATCTCAAGGTTTTAATATCCTCCCCGTGCTATTCAATATACAATAGTCATGGGTCATCAGCAACACTGGTAACACTTGACTCCTATATTGCTACTGAAATTTCAGTTCTAGAACAATGTCTGATGTCAGTAATGGACCAAACAAGAGTGAAAAAGTTGAATTTGAACAAAGACAGGATGGAAGTACACTTGATTAGCTCAAAGTGAGATTAAAGAATAAAGATTCAACCTATTCTGGATGGGGATATACTTCCCTTCAAAACTCAGGCTCACTGCCTTGGGTGTACTTTCTTGATTCAACTCTGAGGCTGTATGCTCTTTTGGCTATGGATGAGAACGTATTTGCATAGTCAAAGCCAATGTGCTAGCTCCAGATGCTGGAAATAGTGACCCATGCCTCAGTTACATCACATGTAGATTTCTATTGTGCACTCTACATGGAGCTATCTTTTCAAAGTATTCCGAAGCATCAGCAGATCCAAACAGCTGGACTTCATTACAGGACGTACACAACTTTTTTTTTTTTGGGTCATCTTCCTTTGCAACCAATATTTTTTCCAGGGACATTTTAAACTGCTGTCATGATCTATAGATCCATGTATGAGTCAGGTCTGCATTATCTGTATTTCCACATAAATCTGCTGGGGTTTTAATATAATCAAGAAAGGCCTTTTCTCCATCTTGCCACCCCATCTCATCAAATTTATCAAACAGTTAAGTTTGATGAGGACACAAAGAAGGTCATCCTGGTGGCTGTTTCCAGGTTGCAGAACCCTCCCTATTGTTCTTGCACCATCTGGAAAAGACCTTTTTATTAAAGTAGGCTCTGAAACTGGCTCCCAAGGAAATCACTTTTAAATGAGGAGGGGGTGTTGCTGCAGTATGTCCCCCTTTCCTCTCCTTTGTCCTTTTAAAATTACTTTTAAATACAATAATCTGTTTAGTTACATTTTAAAGTATTGTAGCTTTACTCTCCAGTTTTAAACAACAAAAAACAAAATCATATTGTTAAGCATCTTGAAGCTCAGTCCTGTTGAAAATGTACCATACTATACTTTATGCCAAGAATTTTAGATCTGTTTCTATCTAGAATTTCTCAGAGAAGATTTTTGAAGGTTTTCTCTGCTGGCCTGAGATCTATGTCTAAAGGCTGAAATTTCAGGGACAAGAGGAAAATAGGGGTTATACTAAGGTTATGTTTGAGCACTACAAATAAGAAACTCCCACAGATTTGTGTAGCCCTTCTGACAGATTCTGAATATTTTACCTGCATGGAAGTAAAGAGTAAACATGCTCTCTACTGTTACTTTCATGCAGTCAGTATTTGCTGAGATATTTTAAAAGATTTATGTAAAATTGCTTTAGGTGTCAGTCAGTTCTGCTTCTATCATACTTCCCTCCAATCCAGTCTTCACCTCAGGCTCAACTTTAAGTTTGAAGGCTATTGACTGAGACAGGATGCAGTAGTCAACTGGGAATTTTTTAGAGCTTACAAGCATCTATCATGCAAGTAGGTATGTACAAATATCACATATCAATGAGCATATGTGTCATTTCACATCTGATACTAAAATGAGCATCTTCTAAATTTTAAAACATGTTATCGTAAGAGCTTTAAAACTTCATATATTAAAATGAAAACTTTAAAAAATTCATTGTTGGCCAATGAGCAGTTGAAAATAAAACTTGAACTAATTTCTGGGTTTTGGTTTCTGCAAAGAAGATAAAATTCATACAAGAACGAGGAATTTCTTGTTCTTGAAGTTATTTCTCGGTTTTAGTTTGGTTTTCTATCCTCAACTGCCCTGCTCAGGTTTTGCAAACTCAGGGCTGTGGCTTCTTTAATTGAGACTACCCATCTGGAATGTGGTCTTCCTCTTTTCCTGTTGCCCACAACTTTACCAAGTGTTTATTTATGTATTTAATAGAATTATAGTTTTTGCTAGTGAGTCCCTTCTTCTCATGGTAAGGCCAAAATATGACAACATCACTTTAGTCATCTTTGCTTCTAGGGAACAGTTCAGGCCTGATTTGCTCTTGGACTCATTTACTGGTCTTTTCAGCAGGCCATAGTAATCTCAGAACTCTTCTCCAGCATCACATCTCAAATGAGTAGATTTTCCCCCCATCATCTTTCTTCACTGTCTAGCTTTCAGGATCATAAATACAAATGTGAAATATTATGGTAGGAACAATCCTAAGTTTAGTATTTAATGATACAGTGCGCCTGCGCCATACGTGGATTCCTGCTTACGTGGAAGCCACATGACAATCTAAACAATGGCATGCATGCATGTGCCGCATGCACCGCTGCGCTGCCACATGCACACGGCCCATTGTTTCCTATGGAATGCGAGCATATGCAGATTTTCCCTTACACGGGGGTCTGGAATGGATTCCCCACATAACGGGAGGGCCCACTGTATATCTTTACATTTTAGGATTTTGTCTGGTTCCTTTGTATCTGCCTTTCCAAGTCCTAGTCTTCTTCTGATTTCTTGACTGCAGTCTCCGCTCTGATTGAGCCTAAGTATGGAAAACAGTCAGCTATTTTGATCTCTTTATAGTCTACTTTAAAATTAGATTGTCTGTGGTCATAATTTTTGTTTTCTTGATGTTCAGCTGTAAACTTGCATTTGCACTTTCTGCCTTGATTTCTTCAATAATCTTTCCATATCTCTGATACTTTCTGCTAGTATTATGGTGACATCTGAATATCATAGATTGTTGATGTTCCTTCCTCCAATTTTCATATCTCATTCCTCTGAATCCAATCCTGCTTTTCATATGATGTTCTCAATATACAAATTAAACAGATAGGGTGATAGAATACAACCTTGCTTGACCCCTTTGCCAATTGGAAAAACCATTCAGTTTCTCTGTATTCTGTATTCTCTGCATTCTGTCTTAACAGTAGCCTCTTATCCTCAGTTCTGATTATGCACTAGAATTATCAAATGTTGTGGCACACACATTTCCTTGAGAGTGATCCATAGTTTCTCATGATCTATATCAGTGGCTCCCAATCTTTTCTGTGTCCCACACCCCTAGGAAATGTTTGATTAATTCCCTACAAAAGTAATTATTACATTTGAAGATGAAGAAGTTTAATTTCTCTGAAGATGTCAGCCACAGATGCTGGTGAAACGTCAGGTATAAACTCTTCTAGAATATGGCCACATAGCCCAAAAATCCACAAAAAACTATTAATTTGTAATGTTTGAACCACAAATTGAACTACATACAATACTGCTGGTGAACAAACTTAAAAGAATAAGCTTTTAACTCAGTGCAAAATCTAAATTGAGCAATTAATTTCTGATTTGTTCAGAAAAAAGAGTGATGGCTTGTGACTCATCACTCAAGGACATAAGACAGTCTTTGTAGCACCCCCTGAAATTCCATCTCATTCCCCTTGGCGGTGATCCCCAGGCTGGGAGCCTCTGATTTATAAAATTATATGCTTTGCTATAGTCTATAAAGCACAGAGTGATCTTCTTTTGAAATTCCTTAATACACTCCATTATCCAGCACATTTGCTATATGATTCCCAGTGCCTCTTCCATTCCTGAACCCCACTTGGACATCTGGTAATTCTCGTTCCATATATGGTAAGCGTCTTTGTTGTAGAATTTTAAGCATCATTTTGCTCACATGAGAAATTAACACAATAGTTTTGTGATTACTGAAGTTCCTGATGTCTCCTTTCTTGGAGATTGGAATATAATATATACTGAATGTTTCCAGTCTATGACCCATTCTTTTGTTTTCCAAATTTGTTGACAGATTTTATTTAGAACTAGAGTAGATTCCATTTCTGTAGCTTTGAGCAACTTTACTGGTATGCCATCACTTCCTGGTGATTTATTTCTCTCAAGTGCTTTGAGTGCCACTCTCACTTCACTTTTTAAAATTTGAGGTTTGTCCTCATATGATTATCCTTTAAATAAATCTGTGATCCTTTCATCCCTTTTATATAGTTCTTCTGTGTACTGTTTTCATTGTCTTTTTATTTCTTCTTGGTCATGTAATCTGTTCCCCAGAGTATCACAAAGTATCCCAACTCTTGCCTAAAAATTTTCCTTGACTTCTAGGATCTTGCTGAAAAGATACGTGCCATTAATGGAGACTACTAGGAGTGACTTTTGATCATCTGCGCCTCTCCCCCCCTCCCCAAATTGGGGGACAGAGGCTTGGGGTTTCATAGGGCAGTCTGCAAACTGCAAAAGAGGGTCTGCATCCAGATGAAGGCTACAGTCTGCAGTTTGCCCACCCTGCTCTAAACAATAATATTGCTGTTGGCATTATTAAGATACAACCATATTATGGACACCATGGCACAAATTCTGACAGACTACAAATCTGAATCTTCATTTACAGTGTGCCTGCTAAATGGTCTAGCACCAGATTTCTTGTTCTTGTATGAATTGTATCATCTTTGAAGAATATTAAAATCAACTATTTGAAAATGAACTCCAGTAACTATAATCATTTGAATTTTAAAAGTTAAGTACGCTTAAGAAAACTGGACACAAAACAGCTCTCAGCCTATATTTTAATTATCTGTATAATAAGGTAAAGGCATTTCCTTGCATTTGGTTTTCAAAGTGAAACACCAAGACTGAAAAAAGGGGATCAGTGGTAATATATGTTCAGCAGGCAGAGACGGTGAACAGCTTGGCCTGCTTATGTATTCTAAGTTATTTTCAAGTGTTATTTTTAGAATATTTGCCCCTGGTTATTGGCATATTTGGAGGTCATTAGACACATACGCCTGGTTACTTCACTTCAAAATCTGTTTTAGCCAGAAGATAACATGACTGCTTTAGGTTTCACACTGTTAGATCATATTAACTGATCAGACTCCTTAACCCTAAACAACATAAGGATTGACAGAAAGAAAATCAAAAATCAAGTACAAATATAAACAAGCAAATAAACTGGGCAAAATAAAGAACAAATTGTATAAATAAGCAATTTTAAAATCTCAATGTAGTCAAATCTTTCCAAAGGAATTTTGTGAACATTCAACAAGTGGTGCAATCACAGTCCTGACTCCATGAATTGACCTAATTTCCAGGATGTGTTGAGGTTTGTGTAAGTTGGTAGAGAAGTGGTCCCCAAACTTTTTCCAGCTACTGCCCCTTTCCTCATGGGTTCTCTCTCCATTTGTATTTTTTGATATTAGGTCTACTGTTCTACTGCAAATTCAAAACAACCAATCTAGGTAGCCATTCTCTTTGCACCCAGTGACAGGAGCAGCAACTGAGGAACTGTCTGAACAGTGACTGAGAAGCTTCTTGCCTGTACTTTCTGCTCAACCGGCTGCGATCAGTGAGGCTGTGCACTGGTTTTTAGGGAGTGTGAAAAGAAGAGTCATGCAACTCTCATCCTACCATTGTCCTAAAAGCTGATGTCTCCCCTTGTGCACCAATATTTTGACTGTGTGGCCCTCTGCCACACACCTTTCCCTCACCACTCTCCTGCTGCCACCTATCCCCCTCACTCCCCCCTGGATCTTTCCACTGCCTCCTGGGGGGGCATACTGGAAATCACTGAATCTAGGCAGAATTCTAAACAATTGGTTCCCATGTCAGAACCCCTTATAAATGCAAAATTTGCAAAGTGATTTCAACTCTGACCTTATGAACCTAATGGGAGTTGCTATTTAAGAAATCAGTAAGATTCTTGGAGGCGAGAAAAGAAAAGAGGAATGTCTTTCTCTCTATGCATCTATTCAAAGACTGGTGTAAACCTTCATTAAAATGTAACTGTACTTCCTCCAACATTTAACCCTTTATTATCTGGTGAGAAGACTCTGATAAATGGAGCGACTCCCATTTATCACACTTCCCATAGTGTTAAATATATTCTCATAATCCCTGGATATTGTCAGCATGCCATTTATAGTCTGTTCTGTTTCATCCTTTCATCAGAATCAAATGAAATACAAGTGTACCTCAGATAACAAAGGCTCTGACAATTAAGGCAAGGAACAATAGATTAAAATACAACAACAAATGGACACATAACGCTTTTAATTGTTGGTAAAGATGAGCTAGAGAAAGACTTTCAGCATTGGGTTGTAGTAGCATGTCTTCAGTAAACAATGCAATAAAACGTGACCTGGGAAAGAATTAAATTCTAATCTAGATGATCCTACTGTAGCTGTGGTGCTTATGTACAGCAGGCAGGCTAAGCAGCTGCCTCCAGAATCACTTACAAATCATTTGTGAAGATAGTTTTTTGTGGGTTTTTCGGGCTATGTGGCCATGTTCTAGCAGAGTTTCTTTCTGACGTTTCGCCAGCAACTGTGGCTAGCATCTTCAGAGAATGCTTTGCCTGGAAAAATTGGGTGCATATATACTGTGTGAGCCTGGGAATGCAGGAGTGATTTGCATGTGTATTGTTCTGTGTTGATGGCTGGTCTCAGCCTGGGAGGCTAATGCAAACGAGGATTAATGTCTGCTAATTTGTGATCACTATCTGCTAGAACATGGCCACATAATCTGAAAAACCCACAAAAAACTATGGATGCCAGCCATGAAAGCCTTCGACTTTACATTTGTGAAGAGTAAAACAAAAAGAAAGGGGGAAACCAGATTAGCCTGCCTCACCAGCTACCCTGGCATGTTAAAAAAGCAAAGAACTCCAAATTGTGCCAACAAAATGGAAATAATTTGAAAAGTGAAGGCTATTGAAAGAGAGAAAAAATATCACAGGATGCATTTTGGAATAAGCTTTCAAGTGGTCTTTAGGAGACTGAGAAATGTTTTTTTATACTTAAGTGGGGTTTATCTGATCTGGTTGTTTCATTTCACAAGTGCATAATCTTAGTTTGGAATTTTTTTTTTTTTGTTAAAACATGTTGAGAATGTTCCTTTTTATGATGTAGGAACCTATCCCTATTCTTTCCATGTTATTTCTACCTCTAGTACCTGAGGTATGCCTGTCCTGTACTGACATTCATGGATCTGGAATCAGTAAGGGATTCGATGAGAGAAAATATAGTTAAGTCTAGGACAGATGGTTGGTAAACTCAGCTGATTAGAAAATGCCACTTTTGGATTGGCTGCACTCTCCCCAAAAGATCATGTGTATAATCTTGGACTCATCACTTCTGAAATAGATAGTGGTTGTGACCTAAAGTACCTTCCTTTCAGCATTGGTCGAGGTACCAGCGGTGTCCTCTTGCAAGAACACTACAAACTACTGTCATTATTGCCTTGTTGGTAAGTAGATTATGGTACTGTGCTTTATGAGTGCTTACTCTTGTGGAAAGACAGAAGTATTGGACACATTTTATGTATGCCATACATAGCTTCTATCAGTAAGATTCTCCTTTTTATCTTCTTCAAGTGGCTATTCCACATAGATTAGCTTGAGGTTACTATTTTATGCAGTCTGCTGAAGACAAATGAAAAACTTTTCCTTGTGTTGGAGGAAAAAAACTTGTTAAGTCCCAGTCCCCTGGTACCCTCTTGTTTTTCCAAGAGTTAGCTCCCTGTCCCTTAGCTCCCTCTTGTTTTGTATTTTGTGGATTCTGTTGTATTTTGATACAAAATGGTCAATGGATGGTATTTCCAGAGAATATGTCTAATATTACAGCTTGATTATAGAGAAATAGTTAAACATGTTTACACATTTTTCATGTTAACATCTGAACTGTAATCCCAAAGAAAAGGCCAAACAACTTGCCTTCCAAATTAGATTATTATTTTTATCTAGATGAGAGGTTTGCATGGGTCCTTGCCATATTGTCAGCATCAGTGGCCAGGGTTTTTTCTATCACACCATGAAAAACTTATTCTTGCTAGTACAGCACTTTCTCATTTCTCTAATACACCCAAAAAAGGCACAAGCAATTAACCCTGCAGAAAAAGCATTAAACAGAATGGGGAGCAATGGAACAGCAGCCTATGAATGGTTATTATCACTGATAGCAAAATAAAAATGTTAGGGTTGGGAGTAGTACAACCTTTGAGAACAGAATAGTCAGGTAAATGGATTTTAAGAAGTAGGGAGTTACTAGATCTCATCATTGGCTTAGCAACAGCTTGCAAGTGCTCCAGGAGTATGGGTGCTGTCAGCCAGCTAGGACAGCTGAAAACAAAAAACAAAGTTTAATGATATGATCACATACAGGATACTCAAACCAAATAGCTTTCTTTGCTTTGACTCTGGAACCTGCTACAGCATTGCTACCAATCCAGGCAACAGAGATATAAAAGGACATCTCTTGCATTTCCTCTCCTACACTGTAATCTCATCTGAAGTCCATATAACTGGCTAAATGTTTTATGCTTTATCTTGGATGCTTTATCTGCGTCTAATCCATTCAAAACAAAACAAAAAAGTTAGTCTCCCACAGAACTGCTTTTTTCGCTACATGTATGGACTGAAACTTTTTCAAGACATCTTGCATATTTATTAGCCTTTGTACACCTCCCTTATTGCAAAGAATCAGGATTTCCTCTTTTTAACCACAGAGCTACCATGCTATGTATTAAGAGATAGTAACTGAATAAGATCATCATCAAGTTTCAGAAGGAAAGAGTTCTGTGACAACTTTAAGACTAGACAATTTTAGCATAATTTTTTCATTCTTATTCTGCTGATGATATGTGTAAAGTGCATGTTTTTGCGCTGTCAATTCCTGTGTGTAGAGAGAGGCAAATCTGAGAGAGTGAACAAACATGAGAGCATGTACTTCATACATACAGTACCACAGGACTGATCAGATTATTTTCATCTCCATAACCAGCTGTTAACATATTCACACAATATAGTGTGTATCATTAGTATTCACAATTGTATCTCTGACCTATGTTATTTTCTTCTACTTTTTAAGAAAAATGGAACTCTATATATCTTTTAAAAACCACACACACACACACAATTTAAAATTTGATTTTAAATCTCATATATACAGTGGACCCTTGTTGATCCATTCTGGATACACACACACACACACACACACGTGTAAGGGAAATACCATGAGACTTCAAGTCTCAATGATTTTAATGGCGGTGGACTCTTGTGCGCCGCATGCCATGTGTGCATGCACACCATTAAGAGGGCCAGGGCTTGATGTCTGCGTGACCTTGAGTCCGAGTATGGTGAGCCTGCATACAGTGCGGGCACACTGTAATATTAAAAACCTGCTTTAAAAAACCATTGATTCCTACCAATCCTAGTTTAGAAGCTTCAGAGTTTCATGTTTTATATCTGCTTAAAAGAATACAAAGAAAAAAACTGTTGATATACACCATTTAATCTTTCTAATTCATTCACACAAACTTGGTTCTGCAATTCTCTGTTCTGTTTATGTCAGCCCATTCCTAAAGCTTCAAGAGCATCTCCAAGTTCCTTCACAACAACAACATCCAGCAAAGTCTGGTCTGGCAGGAAGGCAAAAGCATGCACCAGTGCAGGGCAGGAAGGCAGACAGAAAAACACAGCAACAGTATTAAGGTAAGGAGAAGGTTTTCTTTCTTTCTTTTTAATATGTTTATTCTACCATCAATCAAAGTAGTGAAATAGAATGATGTAGATAAGAAAGTGGAGGAAGAATGAAAGTGCAGTGGGATTCTCTAACAAAAGAGAACTTTAAATATGTAGACTCACCTGAGATAGATGTTGTCATGTTGAGCTTGGAGGAAAAGAAAATGGGGTGATATTAAGGGACCCTGTTTGCTTACTGAGACAGGGTAAGGAACTCTTGTCATAAGATTTTCCTTGTTATTGTGCTCCCAAGGGGAATGAAAGAATTTTCCAGAGGTATGTCCAGCAGGCAAATGTTCCCATTTTCAATGGACTGCAGTTGGCCTTCAATATACACATATTTTGCATCCACGTATACAACCATGCATGGTTTGAAGACAGTTTTTTAAAAATCCCAAAAGCAAACCTTGATTTTGTCCTTTTTATGTAAGGGACACCATTGTACTACTTCATTATATATAGTGGGAATTGAGCACCCATGGATTTTAGTAACCATGAGAGGTTATGGAACCTACCCCAGTGGATACCAAGGGCTCACTGTACTTGAAATAGGAAATTACAATCTGAAATGTGAGATATAATAGGAATGACAGGATGTTCAAATGCCTTTGAACATAGGCACAGAAGGAGTTTTCTGTGCCAAAGAAGAAAGGCAACATTTACCCAGAAGCCAGGTTGGCAATGGGCAAGTGTATTTAAAGGTAAAGATTTCCCCTTTTACAAAGTTGTCAAGTCGTGCCTGAGTGTAAGGGGTGGTACTCATCTCTGTTATTAAACCAAAGGGATAGCATTGTCAAAAACAACTTTGTGATCATGTGGCCAACATGACTGCACAGAATGCTGTTACCTTCCCACTGAGGTGGTACCTATTTATCTACTTGCACTTTAACATGCTTTTGAACTGCTAGGTTGGCAAAAGCTGGGATTAGTGATGGGACCTGCCAACCTGCCAATCTTGCAATCATCAAAGTCAGCATCTTAACCGCTGAGCGACCACATACTTTTTGCCCACCACAGAATCCAAGCTTAAGATGCAATTCAGGATGAATTCCTACATGTACAAAGTTAAGAAAGGAGCAATACAACCACCCTCATCTTCCAAATTTACCAATATATGTGTTTGCATTTACACACACAAACAGGCCATGTTTAGATTAAAATTATGTTGACTTCTTAGGCTGGAGGGAACCCTAAACTAAATCATGTGGAAATGCAGTAAACATCAGGAAACCATGTAACATCCATGACATCACACAATCTGTCCCAGAAACCCAATGATGGGGAATGTCATAGGAAACTCCAGCCATGAATTTGAAACTAGGGTATCACTTACTTTGCACAGTTCCGCACCATTACACCTCATCATGAAACATCCTGCATGGAAGGGGGAAGGAAGCACTTTCAGAGGCTCCTCACACACACACACACACACACACACACACACTGCATGGAAACATCTGTTATCAGTCTGTTAAATACCTTGAAGAGGCACAGTCCAATCCAGCAAAGCTATCAGACATGATCTGATCTGGACCCAGTCTGACAGGACTGAAGCTGGCCAATTCACTGCAAAATTCGAGGTCTGGCTAAACTGCATGAACAACCCTAATTTTATTTAATTATGAAAGCTACATGACAGCTCCAGAGTCAGAAGTAGCATGTCTCTGAATACTAGTTTTTAGGAACCATGAAAGAGGACTACTGGTCTCATGTTCTGTTTCCATGGTTCTGAAAGACATCTGTCTAGCCACTGACCATGGTGCTGTACTACTTAGCCATTTGGTCTGATCCCAACAAAACTGTTCTTATGTTATTTATTTCATTAATCTGTTAATACAGTGGACAATCAGTTGCTCATAAGAAACCTGCCAGCAGAACATGAATTGAAACTGCATTCTCCATCATGCTCACCAAAAACTAATAGAGGCATGCTGTCTCTGATACTGGAAGGAAAACCACAGCCATCCTAAGTAGTAACCACTGATACCTCCATCCTCCATGGATGTCATCTTTTTAAAGTCATCAAGCTATCAGCCTCAAGTAAATTTTGTAGCACTGAGCAATATTGAATTTCTCTGTGTGAAGCACCTCCTTCTATCTTCCACGTTTAACTTTTATGGAGGATCTAGGTCCTAGTAGTTAAAAAGAGGAAGTAAAGCTTCTCCCTATCTACTTTTTCCATACTGTGAATAGCTAAGATATTTCCTGCTACATGTGTGTGATATTGAACCCCGCATCTTCACAATATTCATGTTTAGCGAATTTATTTGTTCACTTATTTTTAACATTTTTCTAAGCACTGGAGCTATTAAGAATTATTTGGGGGAAGGAAAGGAAAGAAAATGGGGGGGGGGATCTCTTACAGAAACTGTCAGGCCATTCTTTAAGAAAATAAGCTTCCTAATAGCAATAGTGATTCAGCACAGTACAGAAGCAGACCAAAAAAACAACCAAACCCCCAAACCTGGAAAGGCTTTTCCCATAATGTTTTATTATTCATTTATCTCCTTTGCATAGAAACAAAGTTTTAGCTTCTGGAGTGTTTGACTACTAAAGATAGTTCATCACTTCCAAAATGTGATCCTATTAAAATTCTAGATAAAATATACATAAATTTAGTTTTCCAGAAGATGAATAGGTTCTATCCAGAGATACAGGTCTGAAAATGCAGCACACAAGGAAACTGTGCTGTGTGGCACTTCGATCTGTACACCACTGAATCCACTCCAAGTCTTAATCCAAACTATAGTGCAATTATCCAAACTGCTGAACCAGTTCTCACAAACTAAACCACAACTGTGTGGAGTGCATGCAAATAGTTGCACATTGAAACATGAAGATTTGTTACATCAGTAGAAGATTATTTCCATACATTAGACAGCAATCCCTCCCAGTATGCCATCAAATCATATTCCAGAAGATGGAATATGGGGTGTAACAGAGAAGCTGAATTGGTAGGTAGGATCCTGTAAATATTCACTATGCAAGCCAAATTTTACTAGTCTATCTCTGTATCCATCCCACATGATAATCAGCATGAGGATGGATGGAAGTTACTGATGATGAAAACAGTGACATCCAATATTACACAAGTAAACGTCTTGTACAACAGAAATTCCCCCTCCCCTCCTACCCTTGCAAGCCTTTTGCATCCTCCCAAAATCGGATCCAGTGGTTCCTAAAATCCTGCAAAGCAAATTCTGCCACAAAGAAAATAATTTGCAAAACTGAAAAGGATATAAAGTACATTAATACCGAGTTCACATAAGAAAAGCTATGGAACTGAGCATATCTTGAAAAATCCACAATATGCAGAGAATTGGTTCTATTTTAACCCCAGGTCTATTAACATAATTCAGAAGTATAACTGAAAGGGGAAAATAATTCCATCAATTTACTCAGAGGAGAAAATACTTTCATTTAATTAGCACAGAACTAGGAAGCAGACACAGAACTCTATTACCAGTCAAGATTTATATGCCAACAACAGACTAAAATTTCTAAGACAAATAAATTTGGTTGCTGGCCTACTAAAACCACACAGAGGCACATATACATGTAATCTTGTGAGCACTACAGAAAAACTTAGTGTGCTGTGATGCACTAGAGAAACATCACATAAACTAGTCAGTCTCCAAGATGCCATAGCAGTTTCTGCATGGTTGTGGCAGACCAATGTAGTGAATCTTTTGAAATTTCACTTTGGAGAAATGTCCACCCTCATTAAATCCCAACCACCATAAAGAAAGAGAAAGGAACTCTATCATAAGCATTTTCATGTAGACAAGCCCTTCAGTCTGAAATAATGTTTGTTACATTCCAGGCAAGTTGCCAGCATTTCCACTTCAATGGATTTCTTGGTGAAAAAAACAAAGGTTCCTTCTATAACAACAGTAGTATTAACCTTCCCTTTCCTCTCAAGTTAGGGGAAAAATCACAGAGCAAGCCTGGCCAAACATTATGATTGTGTAAGATTAAGGTGAGGGCATGTGTAGTGCTGATTTGAGCATGGGACTATGACCCTGGAGACCAGTGTTCGATTCCACATTCAGCCAAAGGAACCCACTGGGCAATCTTGGGCAAATCACACAATCTTAGTCCCAGAAAACCCCATAATAGGATCACCATAAGTTGGAAATGACTTGATGGCACACAACAACAACACCGAGCTATTTCAAGCCACACCAGTTGAGTTTATTGTTTTCACTTAACAAAGAATACAAGTTCTTTTCATTAATGTAGCCTTGGGATGGAACAAGTTATGATCCTTATTCAAGACTGCATGCATAAATCATTTGTGACAAAGTTCCTAATGACTAACATGAGAGTCTGACATCATTTGATAAACGGTAACCCTCTCTATGTCAGCAGGTTCAAAATGCTGCAGCTAGAATGCTGACCAGGGCCTGTTATAGGGAGCACATAACTCCCTTGTTGAAACAGCTCCACTGGTTACTGGTTTGTTTCCTGGCACAATTCAAAGTGTTAGTCATGATCTATAAAACGCTACATGGGTTAAGACCAAACTACAGTATTTGAAAAGTAGTATCTCCCCATATGAAACCACCAGAGTTTTAAGAACATTGGGGGAAGGCTTTCTCTTGGCCCAGCCAAGATCACAGGCTCACTTGGTAAGGACACAAGAGAGAGCCTTTTTAGTGGCTGCTCCCACCCTGTGGAACTCCCTGCCAGGGGAAGCTAGGCTGGTCCCTTCCCTGCTTTCTTTTCACTGACAGGCAAAAACATTCTTATGTAAGCATTTTTTAATGCTTAAGCAGAGCCGTTTTATGTAAATGTATGTTTTATGTAAGTTCTATGTTTTTAAATCAGTTTTATAGTGTTTTAATGTGGCTTTTAAAAAAAATGTGAATCTATTGTTAAAGTTTTTAATGTGTTATGGAAGCCACCTTGGGTCCCGGTCTGAGAAAAAGGTAGCATATAAATAAAGTAAATAAAACAAATAAACAGCCACCAAAACTTATGGTCTGCTTACATAAGAAAAGGCATTTCATCTCCTCCTGGGATGGTGGTCTTAATCCTCATGACTTTGTCTTCTATTATATGCTGTCCCCTAAGGTTCCACAACTCACAGGAATGTCTAGGACAGTGATGGTGAACCTGTGGCACGCATGCCAGAGGTGGTACGCAGAGCCCTCTCTGTGGGCACATGTGCCATCCCCCCAGCACAGAGTTTGCCAGAGTTTGTTACTAGAAGGCCAGAGGGACATGGCACTTTGCAATAAATAAGTGGATTTTGGGTTGCAGGTTGGGCACTCGGCCTCTAAAAGGTTCACCGTCACTGGTCTAGGAGGCAGAATGGGCTGGCAGTCGGAAGAAGGAAGGAATGCTTAATTTACAAGCAAGAGTCTGCTCACAATTCTTAACAGCCAATCAACTGTAAAAGATCTGTACTGCTCAAACTTTTTCTAGTTATTTGCAAAAGCTCTGAATTACTGCTAGTACATACAGCTGAAGGGATTGGCAACAATGCTCAATCATATTGCTCTATCTAGAAGAGTTTACTGTTCAGCAACCGTAAATGAAACATAATAATGGTGATTACATAGGCATCTCCTGGTGCCTGACAACACAAATATGTATAGCACCTGAGTTCAGTCAAAGCATGTTACTTATGATTAATCTTCCTCTGAACTGAACCTGCTTTGGTTCAGAACTTGCTGCATCTAGTCTAATCATACAATAGTGTTGTAAATTATTTTGACATACAGTTCACTTTGAGCAGCACAAAACTGTACTTTGTAATTCAATTTAAAAAAAGGATCTAGTCTCTTCTATCCAGTTCCTCCTCATTTTTAGATTTAAACCTTGTTGTAGGATCTATGATAATTTCATTGTGCAGAATTTAAAACGGAAGTTGTTTTTACAAATAATTTTAGTGCATCACCTATTTCCAAGAAAACATGATTAGGACTGTGTTATTAAGCCTCACTCTGTGGAACTTACTTCCTACTGAGTTCATTGGAGTTTACTCCCTTGTAAGCATGTTTAGGACTGTAGCCTTAATCTGGCAACAGCTGTTCAATCTTCCCTGGTGGGCAATGGCTGTTATAGCCAGATTAAAGATGTGTGTTAATTTAAAGAGAGCTTGAGGCTGCTGTTTCAGCTCCTCTCAAGGGCAGAGATCCATCTCCTCTCAAGGAGTGCAAGGCATAATAAACCAAGCCATTCTGCAAGGCCCTGCAGCTAGGGAGTCTGCTTCTAGTAGAACTACCAGAGAGAATTAAATAGATGAGTTTCCTTGTTATGAAGATAATATGTAAATGAGCATCTAAAGCAGTAGTGCTGCACCTAGATCACTCTCAGCACTGGTGAAGTCACTGCACACACAGAATGAACATTGGACTCCAAGGTGCTTTGTAAGGACTTTGCTCTCCAAATTCAGGGCACTGTGTTGAAGAGGTGAGGCTTGAAATTCTGCTGGAACTTAATTTCCTTGCTAAGTTTTTAGTAAATATACTGGACTTTTTAAAAAATACAAGAGAAGTATACATTCCCTGCAAAGTACAAGGTATATTTCAGGAAGAAGAGAACTGCTGTTAACTCTAATGTGCTTATCACATTCTTCACTTGTCCCATCACATTCCACTTTGTTGCATATATTAAATGTCTACATACCATTCAATGACCATTATTCTTTTTCTCTAATTATTATCATATGACAGGGAAAGAAAACTACAACACTGGTTTTTCCTTAGATGCTTTATAGCTGTTGAGCAAAGAAACCAGCTGAATCATAGCAAAATACATGTTATGAGGCCACCTGTGTCATTAGACAGTGGAACTACAGGTTCCTTATCCAGAATTCCAAACTCCAAAATTGTCCACATGGTGCTTGAGATTGTGATACTGTCGGCTTGCCCCAACCGTGAGCTTGCCATCTGTGGATTGGAGCATCTGTGGATAGCCCTGCCTCATTCTCCTAAACGGCAACATGTGCACACAATCCCACAAAATTATTTTTAAAATATTGTGTATAAAATTACCTTCAGGCTATTTGTATAAGATGTATACAAATCATAAATGAATTTCACACTTAAGACTTCTCATATCCAAGAGATCTTACTATGTACATGCAATTAAAAAAACAACTCTAAAATGCAAAATACTTTTGGTCCCAAGCATTTTGGATAAGGAGACTCAACTTGTTATGCAGCATTTCTGAAAAG
>NC_056522.1:104188100-104275429 GCF_019175285.1 Sceloporus undulatus | reverse complement strand
GTATAGAAAGGGGCAATTTTAGCATGCATTTTTAAAGAATGAAGAATAAACTATATGTTAAAAAAATCTATCTACATCCAGAGAGTATATATTACATTATTTAAAAGAATAACCCAAGTGCTTAAAACATCAGTACTCTTAAACAAATCTACTTGCCTGTATTAATGCTTTGATCCTTAAGCACATGCGCACACACAAACACAATAAGACATTATTTTGGAATAAAGCCACATGCCCTATTTAATTTATTTTTTTTAGAAAAATCTAGTTGCAGACACTGCAGTGTGTACTGTTTGGAGCTTAATCCCCATTGCCTAGATGTAAGTCTGTATGGGTCTTGAAAGCACAAAATGCCATTTCAAAATGGTGGGTCATAAACTATATTTAAATACAGATGTGTTAGTATTTTCACAGGAGCTGTGCTTCATTTTTAGATGCATGGTTTTGGGAAAGAATTGTCAAATTTAATCAGTGCTTTATGTTGAACAGTTGCAAACCAGCATGTTATACATTGCATGCAAACAGAAACAAAATGTTTTCCTTTTGCTCAAATATTTAATATTTCACATTGATCACTGTGAAAGCTGAATTTGTCATAGTGTTAACAAGCTTCTTCTAAAGGTCACAGTCCCAGCTGTCATGGCTGCACATTGCAACAGAAAAAAAGTATCACTAAATTTATTGTGGTAGTTTGATAATGGAATTATCAAAGAATCAAGCAAAACCCAGTTCATATCAAATACTTTGAATTCTTGTTGATTTCATGGAAAAGTTAAGGACAATTCCTTTGAATTAATGGAATTTAAAAGTGCTTACCTTGTGTATGGCTGATTTAAAAGAAGAGTGGAAATGAGAGTGAAGTATTTGCTTTAAATGTATTAGATTATTAAGCTGTTTTGTTTTGTTCAACTTTGTTAATAAAATACTGTTATATATCATACACTTTTGGCCTCAGGGAATGCTATGTACATAAAGACTGGGTTTAGACACAGAGTCTGTGGCAGCAGCAGAGAACAGATGCTTGGTGTTCAGTAGTGATAGAAATTGCATAATATTCTGTACATGAAACTTGAGGGTATTAGTGGTGGCCACAGTAGTGAGACAGAAGGAGGTCTTTACATGGTGGCAGAGAGGGGGTTAAAGGAAGGCTCTCTCACTTGGAGATTGTGGAAGTCTTTGCATATGTTAGCAGTGGAAATTTAGACAGAAGCTTATGTCTGGTGAGAAAAGTGCCGGAATAAGGGCCAGGAGCCTTGCAGGAGCAACTCCTCATTGAGAGGAGGTTAAAAGGTTCAGAGCTTTTAAACTTAGAAAAGTCCCTTAGCAGCGGCAAGAGTGTTGGGTCTTGTCAAAGTCTTCCTTCCAGTAATGGGGTGAGACCAGTAGAGACTCTAGTTACCAGCCCTCTGACCTTGTTGAAATAGGTTCCAGCAGCATCAGCAAAACTAAACCAGAAGGACAAAAAGAAATCACTGTTTGCAACCATAATTTTTATCCCCAGAATGTCGCTTTATAGCATTGCTCCACTGGGACTTGGCGGGCGGATTAGCAGGTACAGCAGCACTACCTGACAAGATCACCATTTTTGCTGCTGGTGATGGCATCACCTGCTTCAACAAGTGAACAGGAGGGAACAGAAAGGTAGCAAGAGTGGTGACTGATGAGCCATTTGGAGAGCTTGGACTCGCCACAAATGGCCTGGGATTCTATCTGCTGACACCAAGCCTAATAAAGGCCACTAACTTGTATGACTTTAATAAAAATTAAGGCAGGATAAGGAACTCAATGGCTACTAGTTAGGATGGCTGGATATTACTTCAGAATACTGATTGCTGGGGGAATATGAATGGTAATGTGGCATTTGAGTCCTGCTTTGGGGCTTTTCTATAGGAATGTGGAAAGAGTGCTGGGCTATAAAAAACTTTGGTTAAATCCAGTCCAGTATGCTGCTTCCTATTTTTTTGTGGCTGAATTCAGCCCTACTAGGGCTAAGGAGGGGGGAAACATTACAGCCAAAATACTTGTGAAAGTTGACCGAATACTTCAAGGACTAACGTTTTCATGAAATGGTTTGCCTTTGCTTAGCAATGAAATTCTTTTGAAAAGAAAAATAGGAACAAATACAATTTTATTTGTGTGGATGGTACAATTGCACAGGGCTACTTATTTGAATCCATTGGAGCAAGTCTCCACATAAGCTCATGAATATACATCTTTAAAACTTCCCATGTGTTTTACCGTCTTCTGTTTTAATGGCTTTGAGTCTACAGCTGATTTTGCTTCTTAAAGATAACATTTCTGTTTGCAATTTGGTCCGCTTGACATGCAGTTCTCACCCCCTTTGCAGTTAATGGGCAGTTGTTATTGATATGTATCAGTTTCCACAGTTAAGAGCTTCAGGCTGGATTTCTCCTGGGATGTTAAAATCAAGTAAAGCAGAAGCTGTGCTTTTTCTCAAATATCTATCCTCTTTAGCCACTGACCCTTAAGCTATCTACCATGTTTCACTTTGCTTTCCAGCAAAAGCCTTTCAGTTATATAATTAAACATGGTCTTTTATGACCTGGTTTACCTGGGAAGATGGAAGGCCTGCTTTCAGTTCATTCTGTCTAGACTGCAGAGCCCTCAGCAGACAAAAACTCTTCATCTGAGAATGGGTGAATTTCGAATACTTTCTACCAAGAAGACAGATAGGATGCCAGGAAATGTTGTCCTTTTGGTCCAGTGGCATTTTGGAAGGTAATAAGAAGAATCTTGGCCTGTTGCTAACTGAAGTTATTGGCTTCTCTTGCACAGAAGATGGGACACAGAGGTTTTATTGACTTAAAACAAGCATTTTTTCACCCTATTGGATCAAATAGAATTGAAGACCAATCTCAAACTTTCTGTTTCGAGATAAAGTAACTGAGGGCCCATTCACACTATTATACCGCTATGATTCCACTTTAACTTCCATGGTTCTGGCTATGGAGTCTTGGGAATGGCAATTCACAAGGGCATTTAGAATTTTAAGCCAGAGTGCTCCAGAGACTCACCAAACTACAAATCCCAGGATTCCATCCAATTTGATTTAAAAATCAAAGATCATATTGCATATAACACTGTAATCTTAACAGATTTGTTCTAGACCAGGGGTAGGCAACCTGCGGCCCGTGGGCCGGATGCGGCCCGACGAGGCCTTGAGACCGGCCCCAGCCCAGTCCTGCCGCCGATTGCCGCCGGGGCCTTTGGCCTCTCGCACAAGGGGCATGGTGGGGCAATTGTCTATAGAAGCCTCAGAAACATGTGTTTATCTTAACATTTTTTAAAAAATCAGCAAATTTTTTCGCATGTCCTCCATTTTTTATTTAAAAAGTGCCCTCCATTTGAAAATTTTGCCCTACATTTGTCCCGGTTTATTTATTTATTTAATTTTCAAAAAAATATTTAATTATTTATTTTTTGGCTTCGGCCCCCCAGTTGTCTGAGGGACAGCAACCCGGTCCCTGGCTCAAAAGGGTTGCCTACCCCTGTTCTAGACTATTTAATATTTCCCCCCAAAAGCACACACTGATGACATAATAGCACAAAAGTGCCAAATGACTTCCTGTTACTGGTACAGATATTAACGAAAGAGGACAAAAGGAGTCCCTTGCATGCCAATTTGTGTGAAATTTGTTAACATTACTGTATAATATGCAACATGATCTTTTATTTTAAAATTTAATTGGATGTTTTATTTCTGTTAGAAATATTTAGTATCTATTATGCTTGTTCAATTTTCTTGTAACAGGTTCCCAATTTCATTTTTTACAGAGATCAAAGGCATAAGAGTAGAGTTTTAAAAGTGTATTTCACCACCATTTAATATATAATATGTCTTTTGATTTAGCATCACAGACTCCCTCAAGTGAAGACCAGGTGAAGAAGCAGTGAACTGTGAAGCTGCTTTAGTTACAGTCTGAATGACCTACATTTGCTTGAAAATATGATGAAAACTGTGGATTTTATATCTGCATTGCTTTCATTAGTTTTGTTTGGTTTAAATCATGTATGACATAGTACATAAAAATTAAGAACACTTTACTAAGTAGTGTTGTACATAGAGTACTTGGAACCACCACGATTGAGTGGTTTGAGTGTTGGACTAGGACTTTGAGTGACCAGGATTTACATCCCTGCTCTGAAATCTTGCAAAAAATATTCCAACCATAAGTTGGGGTTGAAGATACATACTAACAACACAGTAACAGTATGTACACCTATTGAACAAAAACTGGTGAACTGTTTATGTATTTGAGCTACATCTCAAATGCCAATTAACTTGGAAAGGACCGTTCCTTCATAACCAGTTTGCAGTCTCTGATCTAAATCCAATTGGTTTTCTCAGTTTCAATACATCCATTGAATCAATGGTGACTTGGTAAATCAGCACTAATATTGGGGCAAAGCAGATGGGTGGGAAGGAGTGGCCTCTGGCTCTTCCAGCCACAATTGGGCCGGGACCATGGCAACTGCATGGCCCACTCCCAAAGCATGCCACAGTCTGTGGTCTCAAGCTGCAAGCCACAGAAGCATTGTTACATCGTAGCAACCTCCAGCTGCTTTGGGGTCATGCATCATGTAAACGCCATGACCCCAAAGTGGCTAGAAGCCACTTAATTTGGCCTGTGTGTTTCGGGCCATAATTTCCACTGTTGTAGTGGATTTACTGTTGTAGAGACTCACTATTCCAATAGTTCTCAAACATTTTACTCTCGTGAGCCCCATTACATCTATGTGCAGACATCCCCCTTTCAATGCAATATATGAATAAAAATATTTTGTTTAGTGTGCATATTTTTATTTGCACATTCATGTACATTCTCCCCTCTGAATGCCTGCCTAGAGTCAGTAATGGGCTGGATGAGGGAAAACAAACTCAGGTTGAATCCAGAGAAAATGGAGGTACTTGCAATAGGAACCCCTGGTCTGGGAATGGAAATTTGCCAACCAGTCCTAGACGGGGTCACACTTCCCCTAAAGGATGAAGTTCGCAGTTTGGGAGTCCTCCTGGACCCGTCTCTACAGCTGACATCTCAAGTGGAGGAGCTGGCCAGGAGTGCATGGTACCAACTTTGGTTGATATGCCAACTATGCCCCTACCTGGCCCAGGGGAACCTTGAAGACTGCAGTGGTACATGCATTAGTAACCTCTCGTTTAGATTTCTGTGATGCGCTCTATATGGAGCTGCCTTTTTTCTAAGTTCGGAAGCTTCAGCTCCAGAATGCAGCAGCCAGATTGGTCACAGGAACACCTAGATCGGACCACATAACACCAGTATTAAAATCCCTTCATTGGTTGCCAGTCAGCTTCTGTGCACAATACAAAGTGTTGGTTATCACCTTTAAAGCCCTACATGGCTTGGGCCTGAGTTACTTGAGGGAATGCCTCTCCCTACACAATCCGCCCTGCACTCTCAGAACATCAGTGAAGAATTTACTTGACTATCCAAAAGCAAGACTAACAACAGCTTCCCACAAGGCATTTATGGTCGCGGCCCCCAAATTGTAGAACAATCTACTGGAAGAGATCGGTCTTATTACCACCTTGGAAGCTTTCAAGAGGGCACTTAAGGCTGATCTCTTCTGGAGGGCCTACCCTACCTATTATGACAACCCTGAAAGAACCCCACCTGACTATAATAAGATGGAAAATAGACGACAAGCTAGTTTTTAGCCTTCACATTGATGGAAGTAGAGACTTGACAGCTGGAAAAACTGTATTTGTGGACTTTCTGCATCAAATGGGGAGTTGGATTAAGTTGCCTGCAGTGTCCATGCAACTCAGTGATGAAGCCTTTGATCTTAAAAAAACAGGGATGGGTTCCATAGGAATTGTTTTCTCTTTGGACTTTATCACACAGGGGAGATCAGGGGTTTAAAAAGGCATTTTCCTGAGACATTTGTGCGATCTTGGCAAATATGTGCCCATGATGTTGTGATTAGAGAGGACTTATCCTGGGAAGAACCAGGAATGCTCATGGTGAAATCCTGTGAATGATTTGTTGCTAGAGCATTCCTGGTTCTTCCTGGGATAAGTCCTCTCTAAGCAAAACGTGTGGGAAAATCTTTCCTGTGACTGTAGAAATGTCCTGGGAAAATGCCTTTTTAAACCCCTGATTTTCCTCCATATGATAATGCCCTTTGAAATCCTGGCTGAAGTCCCCATTGGGGAAAGTTTAGGATGCCCATTTGGAAACATGATTAGCTGTCTCCTTATCTTGCATGCAGAACTTAGATGTGATAAAGCAATAACATTTCCAAATTTGCAAAAGCTGTGCAAGAACACAGACAAAGTCACAGAGATCTCCCCAAATTCAAAGCTTCCCATTTCATTTCAAAGTCTGGATGTGTCAACAAAAGTCTATGTTCTTTAACCTCACAGGTGAACCAAAGGTGTCATTAGTAACTTAGTGGTGGTCCCTTGCTTCTTTTGCCAACACACAAAAGAACAATAGAGAAGACTGAAATATGAAATTGTTGCTTACTGATACAGAGGCACAGTGTTAAATGAAAAGTTATACTAGATAGTACAAGCATCTACTCCAGAACTCACACCCCCAGTATCCAGAACGAGCCAGTTTTAAATTTGTTGCTCTGTAGACAAAATACATTTCTATTTGTCACGTCATCAAATTAACTAAAAAGCTGAAATTACTCTTGTAATAAATGTGCATTGTAAATGACACTGAATTCAAATGTTACTTCCACCCCCACCCCCATTCATTTATTCTTTCCTTTAATTTCTAGCTGACATCTTACAGATATTTTCTCTACCAATTTATCCTTTTTCATGTTTAGCCCCTGCATGCAAGATTTAAAAAAAAAAGACTGCTTTAAGTCAGCAGTGGACAGTCTTATATATGTGAGAACTGAATCAACTGACTGTAAGCACAATCACAATAGGTTTTAATCACAGATGGCAGCACAACTTTAAAAAGGCTAAATTGTAAAGAAAAAGAAAAGACACATGAAGTATTTAAATACCAAGGTATTAAGGATTAATGAATGCAAAGAGGTTTATTGTCAGGGTTTATCAAATGACCAGTGAAGAATGATTTAGTACAGAGTATGTAGATGTTTTCTCATATGGAGAAACGGCTGCTCTGATCAGATCACTTTCCTCCAGTGAACAAAATCAAATGCTTTGTTGCCAGAGAAATGGATTTTTATTTGCCCTTTCCTAGCTTGCATCTCTATTGCAGTGGCTGCTATGTGAGCTGTGGTTGGATGAATGCTCCAGGCGGTCTATTGGATAGAGACACAATAGCTGTGGTAGTTGGTGGCTCCAGCTTTTGTGAGGAGGCTTCAGGTTTTAGCTTGAACTTTAAAGGCATTTTCTTTACAGTTGTTGAACTTTAAAGGGCATTGAAGAACTTTATCACCAAAATAGCTTCAGAATGAGCCCTAGTGATGCAGTAGCAAATGCCTGTAGTTTCAGCCACTCACTCCTAAACCACAAGGTTGTGAGTTCAATACTAGCCAGGGGCTCAGGGTTGACTCAGCCTGGCATCTTTTCATACATTGCTAAAATGAGTACCCAGCTTGTTGGGGGTAATTAGCTTACACTTTTAAACTGCTTAGGGAGTGTTTAAGACTGCACTGATAACCAGTATGTAAATGTACTTGCTATTCCCATTGCTATAATCTAAAGCTCAAACAGTTTTGTCACCTTATTGATTGCCATGGTGTGATAGTGATTTTTGGAATTAGGTGGAAGCTAGGATATCATATTAAAACAATAGGTCACCAAATGAAATTGATTTGATTGCTAATAAATTCAGAACAGACAAAAGAAAGCACATTTTCACAGAGGTCTTCAGAGCGGAGAGATGGGGATGAAATAGGGCAATAATTTTCATTTACCACTGGCCAGTCTGAGTGGAGCTTAGGGACAGAGCTGGTCCTCCCACCCACTTCGGAGGACAGAATGTGTGGGCAGTGTATTATGCTGCTTCCATCATGAAGGCCTCCTAGCTTCTGCTCTAGGGAGCCTCTCTAACTGTGAGGAACACCATAGGCAGGAAGCAGCCAAGCAGGCTGTCTGGAGAGGTCTGCCCCTCTCTGCCTGCTTGTCCCTGCTACTCAGGGCATGCCCACCATGATGGACTTTGCTGATCTGTGTCAGATGCTTTCCTGTTCTGCCAATGCTGGAGCAGAGCAATGGCTGTGACCCAGCTCTTCACAGCCAGTCCAAAGTTCTTGATCAGAGGAGTGAAAAAAGAAGTACCATGGGACCCATTACTCCCAGTTAGCTCCTCTGAGTCAGTTTAGGCTTCACAGATTTTTCAGCTCAGGATATAGTACAAAAAAAAGGACATTTTGTATGTAATGAGAATTACCAATGTTAAGTGATCCCTAACATTTCTGCTCATGGAGGGAACCTGTCCCATTGTGTCATTCATGCAAAAAAGCCATTCTCCTTTCTTTCTGATTCATAAGGTGACTCTGTTTCTCCCTTCCCCCTGAAATGTCTTCTGCTCCAATAAATTCCTGCGCTGGAACTACTATTCTGCAGTGGGTACGCTGCTGAGTTTCTGACTGCACTATCATTCACAGTTAGGCTTGCTTGATTTTGATGGTACTCTCTCATTTTCAGGAAATGTAAATCCAGCCTCTCATTTATCATGTTGTTGACTGAGGTCCTGGACAACCCACATTGTGGAATAATCAGTCTTTTGTTGGCTACAGATGTGTGGGAAATTTCTAAATGTTCCATTGTTGGGATGAGGTAAAAGCCCTAATTCTTGTATGCCCTTTCCTTTATCAAACTGAAGAGTCAAGAAATTTAAAAGGTGCTGTCTGAAGTATCCTGATTCTTATTGCTGTTGGGAGGCACCGGATACTCTATGTCTAAAATCTGGGGAAAGATTAGATCAATTATTATCTGAAAAATAAAAAAGGATATTTGAACATTCAACCAGTTTTTTTTCAATTTTCTGGCCCTAAATGTTGTATATTGAGCTTCTAAATCTGGGCAGGAAAAAATGCAAAAATATAGAAGGGGTGACAACCTGGCTTGTCAGCAGTTCATGTAAAAAGAATCTTTTTTTAATATTCTTTATTTAAATTTATAAACAATAAAATACAGAATAATAGTTACACGTTTATCTTCACAAGTATGCAATAGTACTATTACATTGTGCATTTATTGTTGTTAACATAAAGTCCTTACTGTTGCATATTTCACCTGCTAAGTCTGCACTACTCCTTTGGGACCAAATAATAAACTTCCTGTCTGTTATCTTACCCTGTTCTTGAACTTAATCTGGTTATCGTCACCTGTTAGACTTCATCAAATGAAATGTCGTTATTTCTTTGTAAACAATTTATAAAGTTATATAGAAAATTTTGTTGCGGTCCTTGAATGCTATTATAAACTGACTATCTATATATAGTACTCTTTACCTAAAATTTTGATCATCATAGATCGGAATAGCTCACCGAATACTGAAATAAAAGATTTACTAAATAACACTTCTTGATATCTTCGTGTGTACTATCCTTCTCCTTGTTAACCACAATTTTTCTTCGTAGGTTCTTTATTCAACAACACATTGAGTAATACCTCAAGAGAAAAAAAAGCGATTCAATATTACCAGCATGACAATGATAATTTTTCTGACATTTGCGCAAATTTAAAAATAACATGAAATCCTGGCATGGGTGAAGGGAATACATTGTTGTCTAATACATTCTAATTTGCTTTCAATATAAGAATGAAAAATACCTTTTACAAGTTTACTCAACCTCGAAGGAATGAACCAAGTACTTACAGTGTATTTTTATCTAAGATTTATTATTGAGCTGTCTTTGTTTCCCATTCTTTTTCCATATGTCTTGTTACTCTTTCCCATAGTTCCCTTCTCTTTTTTTCCGTCCCCATTTTGTACCAAACTGGATATCCTATCTAATTCTCTATACTCAATTACTCTGATCATCCAGCTTTCCCATGATGGGATTTCCTTTGATTTCCATAACCTTGCTACTTCTATCCTGGCTGCTGTTACAAGGTATAATGAAATTTTCCAGCATACCTCTTCCTTTTCCTCAAGGTTCGTAGTAATATTTAAGAGATATAGTTTGGGATCTAATGGGTATTTAAGGTTAAATATACTCTGCATTGAACTGTGTACAGCTTTCCAAAATCCTTTGATTTCTTTGCAGCCCCACCACATGTGGTACAATGTCCCTTTATGATTATTACATCTCCAGCATAGCCCTTCACTCGTCTTAAACATCTTTTTTAGTCTCCATGGGGTAATGTACCATCGGTTCATAACCTTAAAGTGATTTTCTTTCAAACTTTGGGCTACAGTGAATTTATCAGTTCTCTGCCATGCTTTTTGCCACTCTTCGTAGTTAATAATTGTTCCCAAATCCCTTGACCATTTAATCATGTAGTCCTTTATTGTATTTTGTTCCAATACTCTCTTCAATATTAACTTATAAAGCTTGCCTATTTTCCCTTTATCAGTTTGCCAAATGATATTATCTAATTCATTAAATTCTGTTTCAAGCCCTTTAGTTTTTAAATCATTTTTAAATTTCTGACTAAGTTGTAGGTAGTTGAACCACGTCAAATCGAAACCCTCTTCTTTTAATTTATTCCTATGTTTCAAGGATATTCCTCCCTGCTCATCCACTATTATCATATTTTTGTATGTTATCCATCTCCCATGGCAAGTCCATCTACCAAAGAAGGCTTCTTGAGGTGAAGTCCATGCCGGTAAATGAAAATAAAATATTTTAAAAATTTTGTTCCATGTTTCCAGCAGCGATTTTCGAATGGGATGATTGTTGAAATCGCGATTTTTTTCCAGGTTTCCATAACATATAAAAGCGTGCCAGCCAAATCTTAGCTGTTCGCCTTCTAAGTTTAATATATCGGAGTTGTCTAACTTGATCCATGTTTGCAACCACATTAAGGAACAGGCCCAGTAATAAATTTTTAGATATGGAAAGCCGTATCCTCCTCTTGATTTTTCATCTTGCAACACCTGCCAATTTACTCTAGGTCTTTGTCCCTTCCATAAAAAAATTTTTAGCTCATTTTCCCAATCTTTAAATGTTCTATCCGATAAACTAATGGGGAGGTTCTGAAATAAGAACATAATTTTCGGTAGGACAGTCATCTTTACTGATGCCATTCTGCCAAATAGAGATAAATTTAATCTGTTCCACCTATTCAGATTCGTCCTAACCTCTTTCCACATTTTATTATAATTATTTTCGAACAATTGCAGGTTATCTTTTGCGAGCCAGATCCCTAGATACCTTATTTTTTTTTCTTCTTTGAATCCAGATAACGCCGTGATTTTTTCTACTTCTTTTGGGGAAATGTTTTTAGTCAACATGACTGTTTTGTCTTTATTTACATTCATGTAAAAAGAATCTGCTGGACTTAACAGACTGCAGGCTGAATATGAGTCAATAGTATGGCCAAAAAACAAACAAACAAAAGCAAAACAAAACAAAAAAACCCTCAGTCAAGATAGTGTCCAGATCAAAGGAAGCAATATTATCATTTTGCTTTTTTTGATTAGACTTTGCCTGCAATACTGTGTCGATTTCTGGATGCCACAATTCAAAAAGATATCAATACGTTCGGAGTATGTCCAAGGGAGGTGAACAGGATGGCAGAGAGACTGAAAGCCTAAATCTGTGAGGAATGATTGAAAGGGTTGGGTATGCTTAGTCAGGACAAGACAAGAGTGAGAGATGATATGAGAGCCATATTCAAACATCTGAAAGGATGTTAGGCTGAACATAGAGCAAGCTTGCTTTCTGCCTCTGGCTAAACATTAGGAAGAACTTGCTGATGGGAAGGGCTGTGTGACATAGGAATTGGATGTTTTGGAAGCTGGTGGTGTTTTCAAGGAGGTTTATAAACAGAGATGCGGTGGCTATCTGATGAAGATGTGTTTTGGTGTGGATTTCTGAATTGGCAGGGGTTTAAACTAGGTGACTCTCAGGTAGCTTCTAACTCTGCAGATTATTTCTTTATGAAAACCCATTGTTCTCAGCTACAGCAGATCCACTGAAACAATAGGATTTAAATATGTGTTGACATACCATTCAGCACTGATTTAGTGGTTCTGCTCTATTGGATTTAAGACTGAGATTTAAATTATGTAACAACAAAAAAATAAGGCATGTTGTAATAATATTTTTTTAGATACATGCTTAAGACACAGGCTGTGTACAAAAGGCCAATGCCAAGCCATAGCTAAACATTATAAAAATCCAAAATAGGCTTGAATTATTATGATAGGAGACATTTTGCTCCATATGTTCCCTGTGGGCCACACAGACATGTTTTGTTCTGAACCAGAAGTGAAATTACATTACTTCTGATCTTGTTTTTGGCTGATTGTCAGCCACATTTCCAGGTTTTGGAGAGGGGTATGGGAAGCAAAACAGTTGTTGTTATCTGGGAATTTGGGCCTTAAGTTTGGCTGAAAATATTTAAATTGTTTTTGGGGAGCTATGGACTTTGGGGGTTTCCAGGTAGACACACAAGTGGGATTAGGGCCACATGAGGCTCATGGTTGCTCTTTCCCCATCTCTGCATTACAGATGGATCCTATGGACTGCTCTGTTTATCCCTTGCTTTCAGGGCTCAGTACCATCCAGGTACAAGGCCTAATTTTCCAAGTACCTGACATTTATACTGCAAAGGCAGGTGCCCTGGGGCAATTGCATTTCCTAGGTTTCTAAGGTAATAGAATGTTACTGCTGCAGCATTAGAATCATAGAATCATAGAGTTGGAAGAGACCACAAGGGCCATCCAGTCCAACCCCATTCTGCCATGCAGGAAATCTCAATCAAAGCATCCCCGACAGATGGCCATCCAGCCTCTGTTTAAAGACCTCTAAGGAAGGGGACTCCACTACACTCTGAGGGAGTGGGCTCCACTCTCAGGAAGTTCCTCCTAATGTTGAATGGGGACGGCTTGGCACTGGTGGATGGAACGGGACCCTTTTGAAGACGATTTGCTGTGCAATAAACTCTGTTTTTTCCAGGTTGCGCTTGGCCCCGAGTGTCCCCTTCCAGTTCCCATAATGGGGGAAAAAAGGTGTGTGATAAGCTTGCTAGTTTCTGGAGCAGCAGAAAACAAGCTAGCTCCCTCCTCAATGGAGTTTATCAGACAAGGGAAATTGGAAGTATAATCCAATGGCAATCTGAACGCAATCATGGGGTTTCACGTTATTGTGTGATAGACTACCACACGCATTTTCGAGCAGTGGCAAGCTATTCTTGGGCAATGGGAAGTCAATTCGAATGCAATTCGAATTCACATAAATTCACTGAACTAGTGAATTCACGTGAATGCATTCTGGCCCCACTTTCTTTTCATTTGAAATTAAGAGAAATTCTTCACATGTGATAAACTCCAATATGACATCCCTTCAAGTATTTAAACAGGGCTATCATATCACCTCTTAACCTTCTCTTCTCCAGCTCCCTAAGGCGTTCCTCATAGGAAATGGTTTCCAGACCCTTCACCATTTTAGTCGCCCTCCTTTGGACACGTTCCAGTTTCTCAACATCCTTTTTAAATTGTGGTGCCCAGAAATGGACACAATACTGGGTCTGTAGAAATAAAGAAAGGGAAGATGCTTCTGACCAAACTATTAAAATGGTAAGTAAAGGGGACAGCAAGGCATTTATGAGGGAAGTGTTTGTATCTTATTACCCTGCAGTTGATGTTAGCAGGAGTCTGCTAGGGCTATGCCTGTTAAGCTATCTGATGTGGAGGGCTGGCAGGATTTTTCCCAACGTGGCACTATATTTGTGCAAATTAATTACAGCTGTTTCCATCTTTCTTTCCTGGAAACTCACAATGGTTTGGCAGCTGATAACCCCTGTTTTGAGTAGCTATGCTGGGTTCTATATTTGAAACTAGGATTGGAAAAAGCACATAGTTTCCTCTTAAAAATAACTGGCCACGCTAGTTCCAAATTAAGGTGGGAGTATTTTCTCCCCAAGAGTCATGGCTAATTTGTGGCACACCCTGGTTTTTTTGACACTGGTAGAGATAATATTTTAGGATGGGAAATTTCTCTAATGTTGGTTTTGAATTGGCTTCAGTGAGCCCGGTGCCTCTCCAGTTGGAAAATAGCTAGTTGTCTCCCAAGCCCAGTTGTGGATTTGGAAATCCTATCATGCTCCCCACCCAGGAGAATTATGGATTTCTGATGATCTCTCCATGACCTCTCCTGATATGCCCATTGCCTGATTAATCCTGAACTCTTCTCTATATCCCTTTTTCTTCTCTTAAACCTGCCTGATAGTATCAACTGCTCATGTCCTTCCCTGTGTCAGGACACCTAAAATGCTGCAATTACTGTTTTCCAGGTACAAGAAACCCTAAGGCTCCTGAATGGACACTTTCCAGTGTTCTTTGCATCTGTCTGGAATGCTGCTATTGCCTTAGTTTGGTCAATCAGAAAGTAGGAGTGAAATGATGCTGCCTCTAAGGCTTCAGCTTTCAACGTGGAGCCATAGAGCAGTGCTTCCCAAGCTATCTGATGTGGGGCACCAGTCTTCACCTGCCCCATGCACCAGGGACCTGTGCCATATTTTTCCCTTTGTCTGTAACTGTTTTTTCTTTAGTTCCTGAAACATCTCTTTGGGCTGACAGCCAATGTCTCATGGAGCAACACCAATCTAGGGACCACCACTTTGAGTAGCACTGTCCTAGAGAACTATACTGCCTGGATTTTCTTACATCTGGAACATTGCTACTGCAGCATTCTAGATGCCTCCTGAAGGACAGGAGAAGGAGAAAACTTATCATGCCTACCACACTATCTTGTACATTTGGGAGAAAGGAAGGGACCAGTATGAAAGGAAAGGATGTCTGTCTGGCAGGTTCTTTATCTGTATCTTCCCAATGAGGCCATGAACTACTCTCACTCAGCACTGACGGAGCTCTCATGTCCACCCATTTCCCTTTTCATCTTTTCAAGTCCTTTAGTTGGGTTGCTTTTGATATACAGTCTATGTACTGGGTAGAAATCTTGATCAAGGAGCAAAGACACCAGTGGTTCAAAGGAGCAAACTACAGGCTTTACTATGGCAACTCTATTTAGGTTAGGAATGTTCCCTAGGGTGCAAAGCTAATTCTGTTCCAAACTAGTTTTGGTTCTGCAAGAAGTTGAGAGAAAGAGAAAAGTGGAGGAAAATCAGGAAGAGGAGAGGAGAAAGATTCCTAAGATTGTCAACATACATCACAGAGAGAGAAGGATAAATGGATAAGAAATGAGAAGACTTAAGGTCACTTAGGCCCCAGACGGCTTTTTGCTGCTCCTTTGTGGCTGTCTCGAAGTGGCTTCCGTGCAGTTTGTGGGATGTGTCATTTGAATGCCATGCCCCCAAAGTGCCCATTTGTTTCAGGACTTAAATACCTAACACTGGTCCCACACAGACTGGCCAAAATAAAGCTACTTCGGGTCTTTGGAGGTATGCTGTTTAAATGATGCATGCGTCCTAAGCATCCAAAAGCTGCATCAAAGCTATGCTCCAGTTCTTAGGACGCATGCATTATTTAAACAGCATACCTCCAAAGTGACCTGAAGCAGCTTTATTGTGGCCTGTCTGTATGGGGCCAGTGTCTTTTATTAAAGAGATCAGAGATTAGTGGAAGCCACAATCTCCAGTTGAGTTGAATTCTTTTCCCCCAAGTCTTACATATTTGTGGAATTTGGAGGACACTGTATAGATTCTAAATTAGTTTTTTAAAATCACTGTTGATATTTCATCAGTGCTGTCTTGCACTGCTACCATACCCAACTAGGAAAACTTGGGTTAATGACGTGTAGCTGATTTTTGAGTATTTGCTGCCCTCTGCTGCTGAAACTGGTTATAAGCCTATCAGCAGTCAAATACATCCCTATAGCTTTTTCAAGCTACATAAAATCCTTGAATTTTCCTCTAATATATACTACACCACATCCAGCAATACAATATCCTGAACCAGCACAATAGGAAAAATATGGAAAAGAATGAAATCTTGTCTCAGTGGGGGGGAAAGCGGAAAAGTTGGAAATCAAGTTGGGGGGGGGGGAGACATTACATAGGATTTCCATCTGCACTGTAAGCCAATATGAAGGTCCCAGTTAGGCCTTAGGAAAGTTGTTTCACTTTTTCTACCTCTTCTAGGAAAGCCATGCAAGTGGGGAATTGGTTGTGTTAGCAGGTGATGCTAGGAGTTGTTGTGTAAAGCTGGAGAACATTTGGAGGGGGTATGTTGCTCAGTGACAGGGATGGACAATGGTGGAAGGCTAGGAGGCCATAGTAGCCTCCGAAGACACTTTGGAGAGTCATTCCCTTCAACAGCATCTTCTTTTGCCAAATTAAATCAATTTGCCACCCTCCAGTGCCCTTCAAACACCCTCCAGGGGGCATGGGGCTTTAGGATCTTGTCTAGTTCTTAGGTGCCAGAGAGATTTTTTTTTAAAGGGAAGTGAGCTGAAGTCACTCCCTTGTTCAAAAAGACCTCTCTTGGGTCAAATTGGCTCAGGGGAGGAACACTGGTGGAAACCCCTTCTGTACATCTAAAGGGAGCATATGGGGGCATTTTGGACACTTGGTGGGGGTTGGATTCCACAAAAGTAGTACTAGGCCATTTGGATTGGAACAATTACTAACAAAAGTATAAGAAGGAAGTGTGAAGGCAAGCTTAATGTTGAACATCAAGGAAACAAAAGTAATGACTACAGACTACATCTAGAAGATGACGAAATTGAAATAATCAAAGATTTCTCATACCTTGGATCAGTCATCAATCAGAACAGTGGCTACAAGAACTGAGAAGAAGACTAGGACTGGCTAGTTACAAAAGAACTAGACAAGATCCTAAAGTGTAAAGATGTAATGCTGAACACTAAAGTAAGGCTCAACTAAACTGTCGTATTTCCCATCACCATGTACAGGTGAAAGAACTGGACAGAGATCTAAGTAAGAAGTAGAAAGAAAATAAATTTATGGTGCTGGGATACTGTAGATGACCATGAAGACAAACACACGGCTACTGGAACAAATAAAATCTGAGCTCTCCCTAGAAGCCAGAGTGACCAAACTGAGATTGTTATATTTCGGCTGGAGGGGAAAAGCGCCTAAGCGACTGATTGGCTGTGATGTTAAGTGTTTAGGTGCTTGATTGGCAGCTGCTTTTTTTAAAAAAAGAGGTCCCAGAAGGGCAATGGGAATGAGGAGCAAAATAACCTGCTTCAAATTACCACAGGGGAAAATACCAATGGGAACAACAACAGGGGTAAAAAAACCCGGGTCTGTTTGCACCCGTTTTTAATGGGAACGATGGGTTAGATTCGAGTCAGAATCCGAGTCAGAATTGCAGCGATATACATCGTGTTATATGCCCAGTGGGAAAAGCCCCTTAGAGATGTCTCATCCACAGGATTGTTATGAATGGAAGCTGATTTGAAGGCAGTTAACCAAAACAAGCCATATTGCTGGAATGGTTTCCAGGCATGACAAGTCTCATAATGAACAGATAAAATATACTTCCCTTTGTCTGTAACTTCAGCCTAACTGAGGGCCATGCAATTGGACCATTTTTTAGTTGGGGAAATGCTCTACTCTTTCTTTGTGGCCTTCACTTATGAGAATTTCAGTTACACTTGATTTAAGGCCATGCACTAAAGTTTGATTGAAACAACTGGTTTGTAAACATTACTTAAAATGTCTTTTGGAGATATTATACCAAACTCTTTTTGTGTTAGGTACAAAGACCACAGGATTGTGCACTTTGCCTCTCCCCTCTCCTTCTCTGGCAAACAGTAAAGCTTTGCCAGTTGCTTAGGCAGACATCCTGTGAGAGAGAGGATAGAGGCAGTCAGCATGACTGTACTGGGTTTTCTCAGTACATGTGTGTGACCCATGGCCAGCTGGGTTATGGAGGAGCTATGCCTGGGTGCTATCCAATTACCTTTGTTCAATGTGGCAAAACTATTGCACAAGAAAGCACTGAATATTCCTTATGCAATGAGTTATGCCAGAGTAATTTGTGGTTACACAAATATAAAACCACAAAAGGATCATGGTAATTATGTGGGAACAGTGTGCCAATAGATAAAATGCACATGTTACCCTCGTCCCAAGAAATAATCTCCTGGGTTTTAATCAGGCTAAAATGCTTTAAGGGATAAATGGGATTACATATATACAGTACACAAATACATTCTTGGGAATATATCAACCACCAGTTCTGCTGTAATGTCCAAAACTATAACTATAACCAGTATTTATTCCCTTCTTTGAAAATTATTTTTGGAATAGTTTTTTAGCTTCATAAGATGAGGCAGGTACAGAATATGAAGAATCTATACTGCAATTATATTTAATGTGACAGCTGAATGCATGGTTGTAAAGTGTCATTTTTTTTTAAAGAGAAGGGACTTTTTTTAATGGGACTGATTTTTAAATTTTTCATTTTAGAGTAAACTATAAATGTCACATAATTCAGCCTGTCAGAAGAAAGGCTGCATTAATTAGCCTGTCACCGGAAAGAGTTGCCATCTTTCTGGAGAACCAACCCTTGTGGTGTTTGACCTTTCCAGAAATGTGATAGAAGGATCAATGGATAAATAACTGCAGTGAACTGAAACATGACAGGTAGGAGACATGAAAGGGGGAAAGGGATTCTCTAAGCAATAAACAGCAACATTTTTATAAACTTCGAGGGAATAACTAGTTTACATGAACAGAGCTAGTCACCACTTACATGGCCTCATCCCTTGTTTGGGTGATTTCCATTAATCAGATATTTCCCCAAAATGAAGGTATAGCTATATATTAAATTATGAATGGTAAATTTATGAGGGATAACTTATTGTGTGGTGCAACTGAAACTTTTCTTTGATAGTGTTAGAAGAATAGCCCATGGTTCAAGTGCTGGCATGAGCTTTGACCTATGCTGTTCCCTCGTACTCTGTTGTGGTGGCTGGGGTGACAACATCCATCCAGTGCTCCAGAACTGGTAACCATCTTCTTTCAATAGCAGCTATTATTTATTTATTTATTTATTTATTGAGAGTACTTATACCCCGCCCTTCAGCCCTAAAGGCTCTCAGAGCGGCTTACAATTATTATTATTTTTAATTAGCTGGTTCCTTGCCCTCAGGCTTACAATCTAAAAAGCTATAATCAATCTCCCTTCCTCCTTTTATGGCCACTGTAACCCAGGGGCTTTTTTTTTTTGTCATAGCCCAAAGGGCGTTCTACCCTCAGAACATTGTAAGTAGTCATTTGTACCTAAATCCTTTGCTCTCCATCATCACAACCTGCCTCATAGGATCATTGTGAGGATAAACTGGGCAGGGAATATTGGGCTTGTCTTGGTTTCTTTGACATATAGGGAGACATAAACACAAGAAATAAATGTAGATTTTCTTTCAATTTTTTCAAGGGCACCCCATTTTCATTCATGAATTTGAAGAGGAGAGTTATAAAATGCTGTAGAAATGATAAAACATGCCCCCCCCCCCAAGACAAGGTACCTGAAAACTCAAAGCAACTCTACATGGTCCTTTGCTCCATAGAAGCCTCCCACACATTCCTGTTATAAGCCTTTTGAACCAATTATACCAGCCATGTCCTATTGTTTTTATCTATCTGTCATCATCATGGGTTGACAGAACATAGTCATTGAACAACATTGTTTTAAAATACATCTCTCAAAGCTATCCATGTGTACAAGCTAGAACAACTGCAAAGTGCAGATAAAAATCACAGTTTGACTACATCTATCCAGCGTAGCAGAAATGGCAGAGGCATTCATGCATTTTCCATCAAATTCCTAACAAGATCAAACAGTCTGATGAAAATACTATATATAACCACCAGCTCTAGCCTAGCCGTCTCAGATGAAATTGTGTTAATCCAGTTGCTGGGGGAATCAAGATCTGATTTAAGAAACCTCTTATTATTTGCTAAATGATAAGCTGTAATACACAAAATAAAATTACCCTGCATTAGTCATCATTTCCTGCTGGTTCTGTCATCTTTTCATGCATCAGTCTTCACATTTTGAAAAGCATCATGGCTATAACAGTGGGGTCTTATTCAGAAGCTGATTGGCTCTTGTTGAGGTGCAATAAGGAGATGAATTATGGGGATAGGATCCAAATGGACTTTCTGTTACAAGAAATTTAGAATATAACTTCTAACAATAATTACGTTGTCTATAGAACTGACGGACATCTGATTTTCTGCTTCCTGAAGATTTTTCTATACAAGTAGTATATGTAGGTACTAAATATATTACATTTAGTCATTCACTGCATCCTGAAGAATGTTCTGGACATAGTAATAGTACTTGTACAAGGGACCTTGATTGGTCACAAACAAAAGGGGAAATACATTGTTTTTTGTGGGTTTTTCAGGCTATGTGGCCATGTTCTAGAAGAGTTTCTTCCTGACATTTTGCTAGCATCTGTGGCTGGCATCTTCAGAGAATGCTTGCCTGGAAAGGAGTTAGGTATACAGTATATATATTGTGTGACCTGGAAAGGCAGGAGTGATTTGCATGTACAGTATATTGTTCTGTTGGTAATGGCAGGCCTCAGGGAGGGAGGGTCTGAAAAGGAGGATTAGTGTCTGCTTGATTAGTGCTGAAATCCCTGACCCTGGGAGATTTCTCATTTGCATTTGTTGAGTCTTGATCTTGCTATTTTTCAGGACAGGTAGCCAAACCTTGTTTACTTTAAGGGTTTCCTCTTTCCTGTTGAAATTGTCCAGGTGTTTGTGGATTTCAATGGCTTCCCTGTGCATCCTGATGTGGTAGTGGTTTTCATGGTCCAGAACTTCAGTGTTTTCAAACAGTATTTTATGCCCAGAATGGTTTGTGGCATGTTCTGCTACTGCTGATTTTTCTGGCTGACCCAGTCTGCAGTGTCTCTCGTGTTCCTTGATTCTGGTTTGCATACTGCGTTTGGTGGTCCCTATGTAGACTTGTCCGCAGCTGCATAGTATGCGGTAAACTCCTGCAGCTGTGAGAGGGTCTCTCTGGTCCTTGGCTGAGCGAAGCATTTGCTGGCTTTTCTTTGTCAGTTTGTAAATCATTTGAAGGTTGTGCTTCTTCACCACTTTGCCTATTCTGTCTGTGACTCCTTTGATGTATGGTAAAAATACCTTCCCTTTTGGTGGCTGCTTGTCTTCACTCCTCTGGATTTTTCTGGGCCTGGCAGCCTTTCTGATGTCTGAGCTAGAAAGGGGAAATACATTTAATGAAAATATATTTATGTATAAATATTTATTTAAATATAAATCCAATTTATTTTCATTATTCTTGCCCTATGTGGGTTCCTTCCTGCCACTAATCTCTGAACCAATGAAGTTTGCTTACACCCTATTGATATCAGTGACTGTCTTGCTTGATGTCTAGTGCAGGAGTAATATTTGCTTTCCTATACAATTTCCTATTCATCCAGACTATGTTATTATAGCAGTTTGGTACCAATTTAACTGCCCCTGACTCCATGCCATGGAGTCATTCTCTACTAATGAACTGTAGTGTTATATTCCAGGGAAAGACAATAGAGAATTCTAAATCTTTCCCCAAAATACCAGTCTCAGGATTCCATAGGATGGAGCCATGACAATTAAAGTGGCTACACTCTTCAAATATGTTGTAAGCTTTTTTTCATAGTCTCTTTTCTCTCAGTCTCTAAGGGAAGAGAATCCAAAATATTACTTGCTGCCATGAATAGCTGTCAGGGATCTAGTGACCAAAAATACTTACTCAAAGGAAAGAGAGTAAGCATTCAATATATACTGTACACATTTCTATATGTTACTTCCTAGGCACTCTATAACTACTATGTCATTCATTAGCTGGTCATTTAAACAAAACATTCTGCCACAGTAAAGAAAAGTGCTGAGCCTGGTTGAAATATTAGAAAAAGGTGGTAATTATTGTTTAAACTCAAGGTGGGGTGAGAACATTGAAGAGAGGTCTTTGGGGGGCGGGGAGGGGAGACAGTTTGCTCTTTTGCTTATTCTGCTCTGGTATTAAGTGGTGACTGGTGGCTATCATGCCAGTGGAGTGAATTTTAAATGTAGTGAACCCTGTGCTTTAAATGGGTTAAGCAGCTTGGATAGCTCCTTTAAAGTGTGGACTAAAAGACAGAATGGATTCAATATGCATCAGACATGGGAACCACTACTGAGAAGAAGCTGCCTTATACTGTTCTTTAAGATTAGCATTATCTACAATAATGTAATCAGAGTGTTAGGTCCAAAACACACTGCAGAAATAATCCAGTTTGAGATCGCTCTAAGTGTCCTAGCTGAATGCTTGGGAACTCTGGGAACTGTAGTTTTGTGAGACATTTAGTCTTCTCTATCAGAGAGCTCTGGTGCTACAATTAACTACAGTTTCCAGGATTCCCTAGCACTGAGCCAGGGCAGTTAAAGTGGTCTCAAACTGGATTATTTCTTCAATGTATCTTGGACCCAAGAAGGGTCCATTAGGGCCAACTAGTCCAATTTCCTGCCAATGTAAGACTCCACAGTTGAAACATACTCAAATGATGGTCACCCAACTCTCCTGTTTCAAAACAAGAATTCTTCACCTTCCAAGGTAGTCTATTCCACCCCTGAACAACTCTTAGGCTCAAGAAGTTCTTCCTAATGTTTAACTGGGATATCTTTTCTTGTAATCTGAATTCATTGGTTTACATTCTAGTCTCTGTAGCAGTAGAATGCAAAGTTTGCTCCATCTTCTACATGCCATACACTGCTTTTAGCTAACACTAAAAGTCATGTAACAGAAGAGCCAATGGTGTGCGTGTCCATGTGTGCCGTGTTCACAAGCCCCATTGTTTTTAATGGGTCTTGAGCATACGCGACATTTCCGTTATGCAGGGTGGGTGGTGGGGGTGGGTGGGTTGGGAACAGATCCCTCACATAAGAGAAGGGCACAGTGTAATATCACCTCTCAATTGTCTCTCGTCCCAGCTAAATATACCCTCTTCTGGACATGTTCTAGCATGTTAGTTTGGTGACCAGAACTTGACATACAGTCCAAGTAAGGTTTGACTAGAATAGGATGATAATGATTCTGAATAGCACTGCAGTATTTCCAGACAGGGCTGTTTCCCAATCTGACCTGAAGACACAAGGGAATGAACCAGGGAACTTCTGCAAAGAGAGAATGTTTTCTATTGCTCACCTATAGCCCCTCATGTGAATGTTTCAGGTTGCACATTCACTTTGTTCTTCAGCCAGCAATTCCAGCAGAAATGGGATTCAAAGTGGTGACCATAGGCTGAAAGAGTTGGAATGATCTGTTCAGGTGCCACCAAGGAGGATCTCAGGAAGAGACTAAGGCCACAAGCCATCCTCTTAGAGCAGATGGTTAACAAGTCTTAGCACTGTGAGTCACCAGTTTGAATGGAGCCTTAGGATCAAATCTGGCACCACTGATTTGAGATTTTAATTGAATTCATTGGGATGTTACTTTTGAGTAGAAAGCATAACCATATGTAGGATTTAGAGCATAAGAGTTACATCTTTTACTTACAGTGTCCAGAATTCCCCAGCCAGCATGTACATGTAGTTAAAAATGTAGTTAAAAATGTAACATTTGGTAGTTCAAAAATGTAACAATTCTAACCACTGATAGGATTGCAGGACTACAGTGGGTTGGATCCAGACTCTGTGAAGCCTCAAGTTATCCCAGTGGGATCAATGGGACAGGTTAAATTCAGGGGCATTACATTATAAGACGTGGGCTCCAGCTCTCAATGCTCTTTATTGTTGACTAGGCTTGCTAGGATTGCTGGGAATTGTAGTCTCACAGCAGCTGGAGAATTGCATCATTCCCATCTCTGGTTTAGTCACAACTAGCTTAAGTCCCATGGATTTTAATCTACATTAAACACAATGCTATGGGTTTCTGGGATTTGTAGTTTTGTGAAATATTTAGCCTTCTCTATCAGAATGCTCAGGGATGAGGTGGCTTAGTGGTTAAGAGGCCAATTCTGATCAGAAGGTTGGCAGTTTGAGGCCCGGGTCCTGCATGATGGGGTGAGCTCCTGTCACTAGTCCCAGCTTCTGCCAACCTAGTAGTTCGAAAGCATACAAATGCAAATAGATAAATAGGTACCACTTAAGTGGGAAGGCAACAGCATTCAGTGCAGTCATGCTGACCACATGACCACTGAAGCAGTCCTCGGACAACGCTGGCACTTTGGCTTAGTAACAGAGATGAACACTGTCACCTACAGTACATTACAACTAGACATTCATGCCCAGGGACTACCTTTACCTTTTTACCAGAATCCTCAAGAGCCAGTGTGACATAATGGTTTGAGAGTTGGATTATGACTCTAGAGAACAGAGTTCAGTTCCCAACGTAGCCATAAAACCCCTTGGGCAAGTCACATGCTCTTGGCCGTGGAGGAAGGCACTAGCAAACCTCCTCTGAACAAATCTTGCCAAAGAAACCCTATGATAGATTTGCCTTAGGGTTGCCAGAAAAGGCAAACAACAGCAACAGCAACAAGAAGCAACAATCAGAACAATCTGGTGCCGCAACAAACTCCAAGTCCCAGGATACCATAACATGGAGTTATGGCAGTTAACGTGGTGTCAAACTGCATTATTTCTGCAGTGCAGATGCAGCCTAACTCTGAACCAAACTTGTTTCTTAACTGTACACACCACAGACCCATTTGTGCAAGAGTCCTCCATAAATTGAGAAAGGAATGCATGCCCTCCTCCTGCCCCCAATCCACAGTTGTCACAGGTTTATTTGGGAAGCCAATAGAAGCATGATCAAGAGCTGAAGAACTGACTTCGGGGGATTTTTGCATTAGCACTTTGTGACGGCCTTTGGCCTGCTTATTAACTCTCCCCTCCACACTGTGAAGGGAGAGCCAGGGCGACCTCTCCTATTTTCCTTGCACTAAGCACTTCAGCAATGTTTTCTTCCCTTGCACCAGACGCTTTGGCAGCATGAGTCATTTTATACTTACAGCAATTTTCTGCTGAGAGTTTAATGAGTGCAAAGGGCACTTTAGACTTACAAACATCATAAGGCAAATAAGTACTATGTGAAAGCCAGGCAAATTAAGAAGAAAAACAAGAATAAAAATAGATCATAAGGCGGAAAAGCAACAGTGGCAGAATGTACAGGGGAGAGAAAAGATGAATTTCCGGATGGTTTGCAATGATCTCTTGACTCCATTTACAGCTACAATGTTTTTTTAAAATGATATGTTACAAATGTACTCGTAAGATCTTTGTAATGTTCCTGTGACATAATGAAGCACTCTGTCACTTTGACTCATAAACTCACTTAGAGATACATTTGCTGATCCTCATGGAAAATGTCTAATACTTTTAAAACTCTTGAGAAATCCTCAGCTTGTATTTGGATTAAGGCCCACATCTTCTACTTTTCTGCATAGAAACAGATGGAGAAAGAAACATTTCCTGGCAAAAAAGGAGACAATTTTATCTTCAAACTTGGGTGTTCTGTCATATTTAGACCTAGAGGAGATAATGTCAGTTTGAAAGATTGAAAAGTTTGGGGTGGAACAGCTTTTTAACATGCCACTATTATAATTTTCCAGCCTTGTACCTTTTAAAAATTTCCTCTTGCTTTCTACATCACCAGCAGCACAGTATTCTTTCTGAATACTATTTCAAGAGGTTGTGCATATGTCATAGCCTTAATACCCTAAAGGTGCCAGATACTGTCTGATTTTGGAAGCTAAGCAGGGTAATCTCTGGTTAATACTTGGATGGGAGACCATGAGCAAATAAAGGTAATGTAGGCTATATTTCAGAGAAAGGACCTACCAAAATCACCTCTGAGGATTCCTTGCCTAAGAAAACCTATGAAATTCATGAGGTCACCGTAAGTGGATAGGCAACTTGGAGGCCCGTCTTCATGCCAAATTCTGCCACAACCTTTGATATATTATTTGAACATCTGTGGAAGAAGACTATGCCAATGTGGAGTATTGTGATTTGAAATGCCCCATCATGAGTGGGGCTATTAGATTTTGTCAGACATCTGGCTCCAGCCACATCTTTTACTCAAGGAAACATATTCTTCCAAAGAAACCATGAGCTTTAAACAAATCACTGGTTAGAAATTGTACTCCTGTTAGAATATGAGAAATAGATTCACACTATTAAGCCTAGTTGACTGGGAATCAGAACTATGGACAGAAGTCAAGGATGTAGTAAAAGAGGAATTCAGAAAGATAATAACAATGACTAAAAAGGAGAAGAAACAATGGGTGATAGAAAGAAACTATTTAAGCAGTTAAAGAAAGAAGTGAAGCAAAAGGAAAGGCATACAGAAACATAATCAGAACCTTGAATTCTATGTTCAACAATTCCTGTGTAAGGATAAAGAGAACTACTACAACAATCAATGTAGAGAAACAGAATCTGACAACAAAGAAAGAAGAACAGGAGACCTCTTCCACAAGATTCAAGAATTCAAAGAGAAATTTAAACCAAGAGTGGAGGTGCTCTTTGACAAGAGGAGGAACATAATACATGACTACAATAAAATCCTTCATCTTAAAAGATGGGAACAATACACAGTAGAGCTATTTTAAAAATGTGAAAGAATGAATGACACATGGGAAGAAGAAACTTACGAAGATGAACCCCAAATTTTGGAAAGCAAAGTGAAAGCCACATTCAAAGCAATTGGAAATAACTAATCACCAGGAACAGATGGCATATCAGTAGAACTGCTACAATGTAAATAGACAGTCAGGCTTAGTTTTAACTAAAATCTGCCAGCAAATATGGAAAACAAAGCAGTGGCCCATAGACAGGAAGCAATCAATATATATTCCCCTTCACAAAAAAGGAGACACAAAAGATTGTAGTAATTATAGAACCATTCCACTAATTTCCCATGCATGTAAAACCATGCTCAAAACTCTGTAGCAAAGATTTCTTCCGTATATGGAACATGAAATACCTGGGGTGCAAGCTGGATTCAGGAAAGGAAGAAGCATTAGGGATCAGATTGCAAACATATGTTGGATAATGGAGTGCACCATGGAATTCCAGAAGAAAATCTGCATATGTTGGCTAGTGCAAAGCCTTTGATTGAATAGACCACAAAAAGCTATGGCTTGTGCTTACAGGAATGGAAGTGCCACAACATCTGATTGTCCTGATGTATAAGCTATACTCAGATCATATCCTATACTCAGATCAAGAGGCTGCCATCAGAACAGAATATGGAGAAAGAGAATGGTTCCCATTTGGTAAAGGGATCTGGCAATGCTGCGTACTGTCATCCTATTTATTCAACCTATATGCAAAAAATATCATACACAGAGCAGGCTTAGACTCAGAGGCAAGAGGAATGAAGATAGGAGGAAGGAACATTAATAACCTAAGATATGTAGATAATAATGATAATAATAAATTTTATTTATATTTCCCGCCTCTCCCTGCAGATCGAGGCAGGATTACAGCAAAAAATTCAACAATACAAAATACAAATACAATGTTATCTAAAAATACAAACAATAAAATGGTCAGCAATACTGCTACCAATCATTAAAATATCCAAATCGTCGTCTGTTCCCATGCTCTTAAATCAGAAGTGGGGGTGTTCTTTAGGATCAATCATAGCAAATCAGATGGATAGGCCTGCCAGAAGAGATCCATCTTAAGTGCCTTCTTAAAGGCTTCTAGTGTAGTAATAAGGCGGATCTCTTCTGGCAAGTCGTTCCATAGTTCGGGGGCTGTGGCTATGAAAGCTTTGTGGGAAGTTGTAACTAGTCTGGTTTTCGTGTATTCCAATAGTTTCTTTCCTGATATTCTAAGAGTGTGGGGCGGATTGTGTAGGGAGCGGCATTCCCTTAAGTAACTCGGTCCCAAGCCCATGTAGGGCTTTAAAGGTAATGACCAACACTTTGTATTGTGCCCGGAAGCTGATCAGCAACCAATGTAAAGATTTTAATATTGGAGTGATATGATCTGATCTAGATGTTCCCATGATCAATCTGGCTGCAGCATTTTGGATCAATTGAAGCTTCTGAACTTGTTACAAAGGTAGCCCCATGTAGAGCGCATTACAGAAATCTAAATGAGAAGTTACCAGTACACGTACTAATGCTTCAAGGTCCCTCTGGGCCAGGTAGGGGCGCAGTTGGCGTTTCAACTGAAGTTGGCACCAAGCACTCCTGGCCACCGCCTCCACATGAGATGACAACTGCAGAGATGAGTCCAGGAGCACTCCCAAACTGCAGACTTCATCCTTTAGGGGAAGTGTGACCCCGTCCAGTACTGGTTGACAAATCTCCATCCCTAGACCAGGGGTACCTATTGCAAGCACCTCCGTTTTCTCTGAATTCAACTTGAGTTTGTTTCCTTCATTCAGTCCATTACTGACTCAAGACAGGCATTTAGAGGAGAGATGCCATCCTTGGTCACTGCAGCATTCGGAGACATAGAGAAGTAGATTTGGGTGTCATCAGCATATTGATAACACCGCGCCCCATATCTCCGGATAATCTCTCCCAGCAGCTTCGTGTAAATGTTAAACAGCATGGGAGACAGAATGGTGCCTTGAGGGACATCAGATGTCAACTCTCTTTTACGAGAACAGCTGTCTCCCAGCATCACCATCTGGAATCTACCTGAGAGGTAGGAATGGACCCACTGGAGCGCAGTGCCCCCAATATCTAACTCCCTCAGGCATTCCAGAAGGATACCATGATCTATGGCATCGAAAGCCATTGAGATGTCCAAGAGCACCAGCAGGGTCACACTTCCTCTGTCGATGCCCAGGGGAAGATGACACAATATTACTAGCACAAGCAAACAAAGACCTGGAGCCCAAGGCTGGATTATTGCTGAATATTAAGGAAACAAAAATAATGCCATGAAACATCTGCAAGAATTCATCATAGACAATGAGAAAATTGATATAGTCAAAGAGTTGGTAACTATGTACAGATGTGAGATCTGGACAGAAAAAAAGCCAATAGGGAGAAAATTCAACTCATTTGAGATGTGGTGCTGGAGACAAGTACTGAGAATACCATGGATGGCCAAGAAGACAAACAAATGGGTTCTAGAACAGATTGTGCCTGAACTCGCTCTGAAAGCCAAGATGACTAATTGAGGTTGTTGTAGTTTGGCCCTATCATGAGAAAAAAAATGAATCATTAGAAAAAGCAGTGATGCCAGGAAAGATGTAAGGCAGTAGAAAGAGAGGCAGACCGCATGCAAGATGGTTAGACTTGATGAGGAAGGACACAGGCTTGGGTCTAAAGGATATGGAAAGAGAGGCTGAGCACAGGGGGTCTTAGAGATCTCTCATCCACAGGGTCGCCATGGGTCAAGGTTGACTCAAGGGCAGTTAACATCAACAACAACAATGCAGATCTCTTAGTACTTGGGTGGAAACCATTAATGAATACAGGTGCTGTAGGCTCTATTTTAGAAGAAAGAACTAGCAAACCATCTTTGAGTATTCCTTGCCTAAGAAACCTCTGTGTAATTCATGGGGTCTCCATAAGTCGACCGGCAACTTGAAGTCACATACACACACTTGCAGAACTGAAAGAACGAGTATTTCTAAAACATGGCAGGAGGTGGCAGCATAGAGCTGTTTATTTGCCTTGTTCAGCATCTTGGCTAGGACAGCATCTGTGGAGAGCACTTGCCTGCCTCCTCGCCCACCCCTGCTTTTCCATAGATGTAATTCTGATTAGCTCCCATTTAGTGAGTCTTGTTTTATAATTGGGGCAGTGCCTAATCTTCACCTGTTTAATTCTGGTGATTAGAATTAAACAAGGAAGAACAGCATGTCTTCCCACAGCTTCTGGCAAAAGAGCTGTATTTGCCAGCTACCTAAATATCAAGAAGTTGTTTGCAAAGATAGTCATAGCTGATATTGCAAAGTTGCATGCAATTGGTATATACATTGTATTATATGATATTATATATGAAATCATATGATATATTATATAGGATATTATATAGGATATTATATCTCTCATGGTTGTCCTTACCAACCCCGATGGAGCAGAACTCATCTAGAACCTGCTACCATGTTGTTGTTGTTGTTGTTGTTGTTGTTGTTGTTATTATTATTATTATTATTATTATTACTGTATTATTATTATTACACTTTCTCCCCAAAATTGGAACTCAGAGCAGTTTACAGTTTAGAGGAACAGTGCAATTTACCTGTCTTTGGCTCTTTGTAAGAACTAGGCCTACAAGGTTTTCTTGCAGTAACTCTGAATGGATGTTAACCTGAACCTCTGTTGCTCCTGCTATATAGGTTAAATGTTTCCTGAAGCAACTCTTGAGTACCAAGCCGAAAGGATACTATAGGGAACTGGAATGTTTAAGACAAGGGCAAGGAACAACTCTAATCAGCCTCAACCGGTTTAGGCAAAGTTCAAGAATTATGAGACCTGTAGTTCAACAACATGTGTTGGTGCAGTGTACTGGTTCAAGTATTGGATCATGACTCTGGGAGATCAGAATTTGAATCCCTGTTGAGCCACGGAAACCCAATGGGTGGCCTCAGGCAAGTCACTTTCCCTCAGTCTCAGGGGGAGGCAATGGCAAACCCCCTCTAAACAAATCTTTCCAAGCAAGCCCAGTGATAGGTTCACCTTGGGGTTATCATAAGCTGGAAATGACTTGAAGGCACACAGCAACAACTACAAACAACAAAGGTCAACAACATCTAGCTGTCTGCAAGCTCCCCCTTCCAGGTTTAAATCCAGGCTAGTTTAAATGGTAGACTGTGCTCTGATTCCTCAGATGATTTAGGGAAATTTCCTCTCATCAAATTATTATTAAGTTTTCCCAACTCAACACTTTGATAACTTTAGACTAAACTGTTCCAATTTTTTGTTTGAAAACAAAACGTAATTATCATTTCATATTTCTAACTCCTAGAAAATTAGATCAGATCCATATTTTCCTGCAACTGTTGGATAGCCTGCCTAATGAAAATTCTACTTTTCATGCCTAGCAATCAATCATAGCACTGTTTACTCCCAGATGAGCATATGTGAGGTTTCCTCTCTTTCTCCATAGAATTTTAATCTTTCTCCTCCATATGTAAATATCTATAGCTGGTAACTACTATGCAGGGGTTTAGCTATTGGGGAGGGGGCAAAATGAGGTCCATGTCATCAAAATAGGAATTCTTCTCCCCTCCCAATGAAATTTTCCTTCAACCCCCAAATTTCTAGCATTGGAAAGAATGGGACACTGAAAATAGTTATAACCTGTATTAGCTGTATTTACATTCCTTTGGTAACTTTGCCCCCTTTTTTGCTGAGGCCTAAACTGTATTTCGAAATGTTCAACCAAAATTTTAACTTACTGCAATACTAGACATTTTGGTGCTGAAGGAAAAAATCATTTGAGGGGCTGAATTCATATTTGCAGGGGTGATGTGCAAGTTTTGTCTCTTCTGCTATTATATCATAACCTGTTAAAGATATTACAATAATTATTTTAGACAAGTTTATACTGTAGTTTGAAATATTTATCCCTATTTCCAGAGACTTCTGTCTGTTATCCAAAATGCTAGGGTCCCAGGAAGGCACCCACATTTTTATTCAGTGGAGGAATTGATTAAGTTCAGCAAGAAGCAGGGAGAGGGCTAGTTAGAGTGACTCAAAGCCAGGACTTTAAGCCTCTGTATAACGGATCCATGTCCTGAACTCCAGTGACAGATTCCAAATCAGTATTACATATAACAGCAAGGGGACATCAACTGGCAGTTTCCCAGGAGTTGAAATGATTTTTCCAGGTGGAAGAATGGCCATGGTTTTCAGGAAATGGCAAGACAATCAATCTAGATGTTTCACACAAAAAGGTGTCATCTCCAGAGGACAGTGCCCTTTGATTCTCAACCTTTTGGCAAGTGCCCAATACATTGCCCTCTATCACACTGTGTGAAGGGCTTATGCAGATTCCAGTCTCAAAAGACCTATCCTGTCTACATGTGCTAGCACTCCTAAGCCAAGTCTGCTGGATCTCCATATTTGGGCAGGCTATGTTCTTGTGTCATGGCACCTCTGATGGCAACATGATCACACAACCCTTTTAATATCAAGATGATATCAAAGATCAGCTAAGAGTGATAGAGGGCTCATCTATGGGGTAACATGCCCTTCATATAGCCCATGTATTCACAGAACCAAGAGGAATTCTATGATAGAGGAGGGGAAAGTGTAGGATTTGGTTGAGATGTAAGTCTGAATATGGCAGTTATTTTCAGGTTCAGAGGTTTTACTTTTTAGCACAATTGTTCCTGTGGCACCACACATTTCACACACACACACACACACACACACACACACACACACACACACACTCATTTAGCCCGAAGTTCATAGAACAAAAATTAATATTTCAATGCAATTTCATCTTGAAGATGTCAAGAAGGTTCAGCAATCACCTGTCTTGTTAACATTTATAGTAAGTGGAAACTTCAGTGCATGAAAAGTTTTAAATGAAGGCTTGGTGTTCTGTTCATCTCTGCATGAAAAGGCAGAAAGGTTAGGTCCCATTAACCTCTCTGACCATGAGGAGGCGGAAGCTATAAAATTGTCTAATTAGTGAGAGGAGTAATTTGGTAATTAAGCAAAATAAGAAATGATTTAGTCTGGTGCACAAGAAAAATTGCTTACCTACCCTTTTTACTCATCCCATTCTTTCTGGGTAATATTCCAGCATAGCCTCAGAAATTAATGTGCCAATGTCAGCCCATACTCTAGCACTGTTTTGTCAGGAGGACTGACTCATTACACAAAATCCCTTGGCATTAAAAAGAGAACAATCTTAGTCTGCCTGGTTTAGGTGATTGTGTCTCATTTTAATAAGCTGATATGCAGAATACTTTGGACATACTCACAGCCCTTTTGCACAAATAACAATTAAAACAGGATGTCTATCAATCTCTCCCCCCCCCCCAACTACAGTAACCAGCCAGGGTATTATTGATTTTGTGACTGTTTTGTGGACATAGTTTTGTAAGCTCACAAATGAAACCACCAGCAGCAGGGAGGTGGAGTTTGAAGAAGGAACACGAAGAGGGGAGGAAGAGCCCTTACTCTCCAACATTGCATAGGTGAAAACTGGGATACAGGTGGCCAGGTAACACCAGAGCTTTCACACGTGTTGCCTCTGCTCCCTAATTTAATCCCTCATTTTGTAAATTTAATTCCCAGGAAAGTGGGTGCAGGACTGTTTGCACATGATGGACTCTTCTACAGGTCTACTCTGATGTAAGTCCTAGTGAATTCAATAGTATTTTCTCCCAGAGATTTTTTTTTTAGTGTTTGCCCCATGAGACCCCCATCACTTTGCTCAAAAGGACATCTAAAGGCAAGTTATTCTGATTCACATATGTCCAGAATGCAAAGAGGGCGTGGGGAGAGGAGAAATGGTGCGGACCCTTCCAGCTTTTCATAGGTGAGAAGGAGCTTGGAAGACACATCTCTAGAGAATCCATGCCCTCCATGCACCAGCCACCACTCCCCAACCTTCCCCCCCCAAACCCTGCCAACCTGTGAATGTGTGCAGTATGGAGAAGAGGAATGTGAACTGTTGACCTGAAAATATGTGCATACAAATGCCAAGTCCCCCCCCCCCCCCCAATAAAAAAAAAAGAACAGTTGCTGTTGCCTTTTCTGGATGCCAACACAAACAAAGGAGCTAGCCTTCCATGACAGGAATAATCAGACGATCTGGGTGACTGCCCACTAACATGGTCCCTGGTTCCAATGAGATCCCAATTTGGGGTTAAAAGGACAGACTGTATACCTGTAATGGTAGTTCTTTGAGTGATCACACAAATGGGTTATCCTGTGCAAAGCACTGTTCAAAACTTCCTAGAAACTTGTGTGTTTTGGTGGTAGACCCACTCATCTCCAGCAATTCTGTAAGGGGCTTCCTGCCAAAATAGCCAGTTCCATGGATACCGATACACTTGCATAACATTCTAGGAGGTTCTGAACAGTGCTCTGTGCAGGTGCAGAATAACCCATTTGTGTGAGGCACACAGACCAAAAAGAAGAAACAAAAGTTTAAAAAACTTGGTTCTTCCCCAAAACAGTGAAGTAAACTGTTTTTTTTAATGGCCTTTTAAGCTCTCAAGCATTGAGAGAAGTGTTTTCCCACAGGAGGGGAACATCATGTGTTCCAACGAACTGATCAAGGTAAGGAAGCATTATTTAACTTGTGTAGATTCAGCCTGGAAATTTTAAAAGCAATTGAAAAAGGTAGTGTGAGAGGAGATGCAACTGGGGACTGTCTGCCAAATTGAGACAGATGGCGAGTATGAGAGTCACTTATGTCTGGGATAGACAAGGAGTGGAGAAACTTATTTTAAGTTTAGTACTTGATTATTTCTAGATGTAAGCTGAGGGCAGGGAACCATCTAACTAAAAGATTGTTATGTACAGTGCTGTGTAAATTTAAGTGCTTTAAATAAAAGATATAATAATAATAATAAAAATAATAATAAAATAATAATTATAATATGTAGGATTTTCTACTTCGTACATAGTTTTGAAGATGACTGATATCATGGGGAGCTAGCATGGAGTAGTGGTTTGAGTGTTGGACTAAACTCTGGAGACCAGGGTTTGATTCCCAGCGAGCCATAAGACCCACTAGTGACCTTGCCAAGTCACATGTTCTCAGTCTCAGGGGAGGCATAGCAAACTCCTTAGAACAACTTGTACCAAGAAAAACCCATGTAGGGTCTCCTTAGGGTCCCTAAAAGTCAGAAATGACTTGAAGGCACACAACAACAACACAAGTATCCTGGGCTCTTCTGAATCTGGCCAATGCTATTTTAGGCTGCATCAATAGATTCTGTGTCTAGATCAAGGGAAGTAAGTAGTACATTCTATCTGCTTTGGTCAGGCCTCACCTGGAATACTGTGTCCAGTTCTAGGCACCACAATTCAAAAATATATTGACAAGCTGGAGTGTGCCAAAGGAGGGCCACCAAAATTTGAAGGGCTGGAAACCATGCCTTATAAGGAAAGTCTTAGCCCTGTTTAAGATTTAAGAGGTGTCACACTGAGGAAGGAGCTAGCTTGTTTCTGTGCTCCCAGAGAACAAGACCCAGAACAATAGATGCAAGCTCCAGGAAAAGAGATTCCACCTTAGCATTAGGAGAATTCTGACAGTATAGCTGTTCAACAGTGGAACACACTCCTCAGCGTGTGTGAAGTCTCCTCCTTGGAGGTCTTCAACAGAGGCTGGGATGCTTTAATTGTGTGTTCTCGCATGGCGGGGGTTGGACTGGATGGCCCTTGTGGTCTCTTCCGTTCTATGATTCTATTCTATGTTCTCTTTTCTGTATCAATGAAATGGGAAACTATGATTGATGAGGATTCTTGGTTTAATCATCATTCATGTTCAGGGATTGTTCATATTTGTGTAAAGCCGAACTTGTAAACATTGATTTTAAAACAACAGCTCCCAGAAGCCTGCAGGCAGCACATCCATTGGCCAGTCTGGCTGGAGGATTAGAGGAGATTTGGTTCAATAGATCTGCATTTTTAGCCGTTTTGGCTGATTTGCAGATTAAAAATTGCCTGAATAGTATCCCTCATCAATTAAATTTTTGGGGGATTGGGACTGAGAGGTCTTTTGGGAGGTCTGTCTCCGGGCCGCACTTTGCCCACCCCTGATGTAGAGGTTTACAATTAAGTTGTAAGAAAGGTGTGTATTAAGAACCACATTTTCTTTTCCCAATATACAGTGGACCTTGGTATCCATGGGGGATCCATTCCCAGACCCCCCCCCATGGATATCAACATCTGCAGATGCTCACGTTCCATTGTCCCTAATGTAGTGCCGCTGCATGCATGTACTGCCACTGGGGCAATGCAGGCTGACCCTAATAGTGGCACCCCCACATGCATGCACCACCATTAGCCGACAACACAGGCTTGTCATCCGCGGATGCTCAAATCTGGGGATGACAAGTCTTTGGATACACGTGGTCTCACTGTATTTCACAATCACTGCAGCAATGTTATCCACAGCAGCAACATATTTGTGGGAATCTTAAATATCCAACCATTGGCCATACCTGTGCTGGGTAAAAGAGTTTTTTGGGTCAGGTTCTAAGACAATTGCTCATTTCTTTCTTTGTAAAAATGGCAATCATGGTGAAACAGAATTGCGTCTGCCTCTGACAGAACAACTCCTACCACAGGATTAGATCTTGCTGCTGCTTCAGACTTTTGTTGTGTAGAGACAGGGATAAGATGGTACCTGGCTATCGTCTTGGAAGAGCCTTACTTTATTATTGGCAAGGGCTATGTATTCTGCTGCAGCTGAGAACAAACTGACCAGCCTAGAGTTTGGGGCAGGTTGCTTGGCAGACACAGCTCTGACCCCTCATTCTTCTCTGCGACTTCCTGATTTCCCAGTCCTTGCTGCCTGAGGCAACTGCCTCCTGTACTTAATGATATTTCTCCCTTTGCACTTTGCCTCTAAAATGTCTGGTTGGTTGAGAAGGCTTCTGGAATAGAATTTGGGGGCCCTGTGGGGAAGAATAATAGAAAAAGGCTGTTATACAGCAAGCAACATTGGATGCACCCTCAGTGTGCAGAACTAATGAACTGACTGGCCAGGATGAATTAAACCTATCTAAATAATCAGATCACATTTGAAATTGCAGGCATTGAATCTTCACTTAGCCTATTCTCTAGCCCACTTGGCTAATCAAGATCTATAAAAAACTCTTCACTCTGCCATATGTTCTGCTTTAGAGAAAATACTATGAAGGCATTCTCCCCAAAGGTTATTTGGCTTCAAAGGGAGGGAGGAGGACGGGGGTGTTAAAAGACAACAAACACCCACTGTGCAATAAATGTGCCTTTTTAAAGTGCCTGTGGTATTTATTGCTCAGTTAAAACTTTGGGTCATGTAATAAAGTGGCATTTCAAACTGAATGGGGATGTGAGGGATATAACCCAAAGAGGAGCTCCAACTCCCTTCACATCTGTTGCTCTATTTGTTCATTTACATTTAATTAATTCCATTTTTTAGGAAGCCACATCCTTCCTCCTGTCCTTCCAGATCTGTCCTCCGACACCTTTGCATTCCGTACACAGGAAATAAAAGCAACTTCATGACCAGCTGCTAGGGAGAACTGCGTAGCCTTTTCAATCCACCGGGCCCCCTGAGCATTGAGCTTTTGAAACTCAACAGGGTTCTCTCTTCCTCCAGATTCTTGTTGATTGAACTTGGCCTTTCTGGCAGTTGCTGAAAGGGACACACCTTTAGAATTTCTTTGGTGCCGTTTGGCTTAGGAATGTAGAATCCAAGTCCAACAGCTTTTGTCCTGGCAGACCTCAAAACATTTTGTGCTCAGTGAAGTAAAAAAGAGTAACAAATTAATCTAAACAAATATTATATATATTTAAAATGATATTGTAAGAACGAAGGCCTGTTACAGACTGCCAAATAAAGCTGCTTCGGGTCTCTTTGGGGTATGCTATTTAAATGATGCATGGGTCCTAGGTCCGAGGTCGCGCCAAGTCACACCTCATTCCTAAGCACTGGAGGGCAGCTTGGTGCAGCTTCTGATTCTTAGGATACATGCATCATTTAAACAGCATACCTCCAAGAGACCCGAAGCAGCTTTATTTGGCAGAGATTGTACCGACTGATATTGTACCACTGTACCAGGATATCCAAAAACAGGAAAGCACTTCGAAATGAAGAACAATATATTTATTAATAGAACTTGTATCGGAGTCAGGAAAATTTTTGCCTTTGGGCCCCAAGCGACCCTGAGAGGCTGCTTCTGAATGTCCTCTCAGGCTTGTGCGTGGGCTTAATTTTTGAATTTTTGCCCACTGGTGCCCCTCTAGAAAGGGGTAGGCTCTTCACCATGTTTTTGGTTCCCAGATGTTTTAGACTTTGTGAAAATAGGAGGTGAGTACTGCCTTCTGGGTCACTTCCCATTTTAAAAAAGGCCCTCCCTGGGTCTAAAATGGCCCTGGCTGCAGCAATGGCAAAATTGCCCCCATACCTCCTAGGGGCTCGGGGGTACTTTTGGGACAAGAGCTTTGTAAAATATTTTTGAAGGAGGGGTCTTACACAATCCAAGCCATAGCAGTTGCTTGATAGTCCCACCCAGTTAAATATTGGCCATAAGAGTTGTTTAAGCATTCTTTTAAAAATGTACTAAGCTAATGTTTCTTCCCATTGCGTTGTCCTCACAACCTTCCAGTTGGGAAGTCAGGATGAGAGATGGCGTTGAGTCAAGGCTGCTCACTGAACTTTGGGGGTCAGGTTTCAACCTGGGTCACTTCCAGTCAGATGCCTTCTAGCTCTAGACCTTGTACAGCTTTGTCTTTACTCTTTTACTAATAAGAAGCAAAGGTAGAAGCAGTGCAGGAAAACAAGAGGAAAGGGGGCTGTAAATGGACGATGACAGGCATCTGTTTCTCTTCGATGATCTAAAAGTATGGTGCTATGTGAAGGAATAACATGTAAATAAGGGCTCAGGGTGAGTGTCAGAGAAAGGGTCTCAGAGGACACAGTCACAAGGGATTGTATAGCCAATTATTTCTTTGAGATATCCAATACACAGAGTTCAAGGGTTGGAGATGAACCAGCATGCAGTATTGGCAAAGAGAAGAGGATTGGTACTTCCAAATCCTGATGCATTTGGGCTAATGCCTATCACTCACTTGCTTGACTAGGTTGGAAGACTCTGTTGCTGGCTTTGTCATTAGCTTACTCTGTAGCACTCAAGTAAACCCTTGCTGCATTTGCTTTGATACATTCAGCTGACCACAGGCTTTCAAACCAGAAGAAACCTAATAGCTGGAAAATGCATAAACTTATCTTCCAGTGAGTCAAAGCATATGCAATCTTAGTGAAGAAATAGATGCAAATATTGTTCAACTGTTTAGCAGAAAAAAGAAAACAACTGCATTCAACTAGCAGCTCAGTCCTACTCTGACATTATTCAGTTGGTTTATTTCCAACTACATGTGCACAGGATTTCACACTAAGGGTCTTTTCAAGAGCATTATACTGTACTGGCTATGGTTTAATTTGATCTGTTCTGAGTGTAAAACATAGCTTGGCTAGAATGTGCAATTTCTCTTCTGCATCATCTCCCACATTTATATATGGTATGGTATAACTGGGGTTTAAAAAGGATAGTTAAATCTCTCTGTGAATGTTATTTGAAATATATAGCAGGACAATTCACAGTTAGTGTTGAGATGATGTTGTGTGTGGCTGCTTTTACATTCTAAAGTAATCAGAATAAAGATGAGAGCTGTGTACTTCTAGCTGATGATCAAGAAGGACCCATAATGACAGGTGAATTAAAAGTGGAATGGAATAATCTCCTTAAAAAGGATAAGAGGATCCTAAGGCAATATAAATTGCCATTAAGACTCAAGCTAGAACTAAGCTGCCGAGCCCTTTGCTGGGGAAGCTGGGAAGTAGACATTTTGCACATTGAATTTTGATGTTCTATCATTCTGGTTTTTTAAAAAACTACAAACTAATAAATTCATTTAGGGCAATAGCCAATGATACAGCTCTCCAGTTGGGACTTCTCCTCACTGCAGACTCCTAGGCATCTCCTTTGAGAAGAGCATAGGAAGTTGCAGAAGAGATGGGAAAAGCATTTGGTTAGCACTGTCCATTAGACTGGAGGACCCCATCCAATACAACCCATTAAGTATACTTCGTTTTCAGTTGTCTGTGGGTGTGTCCTAGCAACTAAACTCAAGCAATAATCTGCTTAAGAGTGAACACCTTCTCAAAATTGGTGTTTTTCATCTCTTGTTCTTAGAAGCACTTAGTGTACTAAATTCAGATTAGAACAGTGGACTCTTGCTATCTGCTGGAGTTTGGTTCCAGGACCCCCTGTGGATACCAAAATCCATGGATGCTCAAGTCCCACTAAATACAATGGCAAATAGCACCTTTTATATAAAATGTGAAAATCAAGGTTTGCTTTTGGAATTTATATATTTTACAAAATATTTCAAGCCATGGATGGTTGAATCCATGGATATGGAGAACCAACTGTATACCTACCTACACACTACACACAATTAAATGTTGCAGTCTTACTTAAGTCTTATTTCAGTGCAGCTGATACTGGCCTGGATAAGGCTTTGCAGCTACATGGATATCCATCCCCATATATCTGCGTGTGTCTGGGCTGGACAAGCACACAGGATTTATGTCTGCACCACATTTGCTAGACATGTAGTTCATTTCATAGGTGGATGGTCCATGTTACTTTTGGGCAATATTTTTTTTTATGAACCTTCAGGAAGGATGATTGTATTAGCAGTCCAGCCCATGACTACTTTGGCCCACTCAGTGATGTCAGAAATTAATGTCCTGTGTTGGAATCACTGCATTGTTTGCATTCATCAAATAGGCAGATTTAGATGCTTAACATTATGAATTGCCACCATTGTAATTCAATTTCTCATTTCATCTTGGACAAACATTTTCAGTTCTAGTAGGTTGGGGCAATACACAGGTATCATTTAATCTTTTAACAGATCACCTACACAAGAATAATGGGACATTATTCAGCATTTCTCTACTTACCCTAAGTAGAAGCTGAATCCATATGTTCTCCATATGAGAACTTCATGTTATAATTTCACAATACCTCTAGTAAACATCTTGTGCAGCAGAATGGGAAGATGGTAAGCTGTAACAAAATTAGTTTTAGCATGGGGCTGACTGAAGTTAACATTTATTATTCTTGGCAGTGCACTCAAAATCCTAACAGCAGGGACAGAATATATATTTTGGGTGTGAAAGATTTTAGTTGCTGGCATGTATAGGTAAAACATTCAGGTGATAGACTTGGGGAATCTTTTTCGGAGTCCTGGAAACCTGTCAGTTAGAGCAGGCAGTTCTAGACCAAATGGGCCCATTGTTCAATTAACTATGGGGACAGTTTCATATGTTTATTTTGGGAGCGCTGTAGTGGAAATAACCAAATTAGCAGATACAGCCAAAACGGAACACTTGGACCCACTGGTTACCAAAATACACAAAAATAAAGTCTGCCAAAACAAAAGGTGTATTAAAAGGCTTTATTCACAATAGATTTTTTTTTACAAATATAGTTCTTAAAAATTAAACATTTTGAACTCTCATAACTTCAGAGATTTCTATAAAGGTGGAAAAAGACAAAGTGGGATATGCACAAATTAAAACACAAAATGACTGCATGATAAGTATACCATATCAACAAGGTGTCATTTGGGAATCATAGAGCTGTCATACTGTCATACAACACATATGGGATTTAGGTTTGTAACTTTTCAGGACTGAATAGATATTGAAAGAACTGCATTGTGATACGATGAAGAGCAATGGAAGTTTAGACACTGTCTAAACAGGGACAGACCTTTTAAAAACAAAAATTGCCTTAGTTTTAAAATGCATATACAGTGGTAGCATTTAATCAGTCACCCCATAGTTATTTCCTTTAAATGTACACAGTTTACAGGTTTTTTTTCCAGGGTGGTTGTATGACAATTGTTCATAAACACTAAAAGGTAATTCTGAAGCGATTTACATTACTGTAAATAATCTCAGGATGTAGCCATAACTTGAAACAGTAATCACTCTGAAGTTTTATACTTTGGTGTTCTTGTGTTAAACACAACATGAATACTTTTAAAGATATAAAACATGTTTCTCTTTTACTTTAGCAGTTTCTACAGGGTATACAATCTTCTTGTCTAAGTTACATCACTTTACAAAAAAGTTACATTATAGTGCAGCTTATACATACAACCTGATTACTGTATGTTATAGAACCATAAAAACTTTGTGCTCTTTTAAATAATAACACCCATGAAGAAATTACCATAACCATAACTCCTGTAAAGAGAAAATATGAAGCTGATGAAAACATATGTTGATGATATTAATAAAATTACACCTGTTTGTGTGAATTACTTCGAGAGCAGTGGTGGGTAGGAAAGTGTCTAATACAATCCTTGCTACATTCATAAATGTACTTTCTATTGTTTATAGTGACAGGCACAGAAATATCATGGGGCATAATAATCATTTCAGGCAGTCAGGTTTCCCCAAAGTGGAGCCAGCACATTTTGACAGCAGCACATACTGAAAGCCTAACATCACCAAAAATAGAGGGGGCATGGAGAATCCATGTATCAGGCAATTTACGGTTGTTGTGTTCCTAATTTTTGCTTTTAACCATTAGACAGGTTTGGGCAATTTTCCTTTAAAGGACTGCTATGATCACATTTTGGAAGAACAGGCTCCTCTGAGTGCAGAGTACCCTGCTTTGGGGCATGAGGTTAGAATAATCCTAATTTTATTAAATTTAGGATTTATTTTGTATAGCATTAGTCAGTTCTTTAACATTAACCAATACACAGGAGCTAGGGCTTTACTAAAGCAGACCAGGCTGTTACATGCATGGATTGTTGAATATGTTAGAACCTGAAAGGTCAATTTTTTTTTTTTTGCAAAGGCAAATAAAATACTGTAAAATAATAATTATTGGAATGTCTATAAGTAAATGGAAAATATTTCTAGGTGATGTACAAGATCAATTTACTTGATGTACTAAACAGTTTCTTTTAATATAAGTAAATGTGTACAGATGAAAACAAATACCTAGCGAATATTTATTTAACAAGAAAATGTTTTAAAATTATGTGCAAGTAGAAGCAATTGATTGGCACAGCATAGGACCTGGTATCCAGTGTATCCAAAATGGAGGGTTGAAGGAATTTAGGTAGAAGGCAGAAATGGGATATTACCTAAGAGAACTGAAAATTGTGTTACATAAACACAATTTTTATACATATTGGTTGTTTCAGAAAATAGAATACATGGACAAGGCAATCCTGCTCTTTGATTCAAGTCTGTTCCCCCACACTAGAAGACCAAGAGGATCTCCTGCAAAATATAGGACAATTCATGCTCATCTAGGTGGATGTTGCTACCAAGGGGTTAAAGGGGAAAAAACGAACTGGTAATGGAGCTCTGAGGTAGAACTTTGAAGAATGGTGCTTCTGTCTTATTGTTCGGGGGAAAAAGTTTTTGAGGATCAGTCTTGGTAAGCATCATGATTTCCAGTATCAATGGTAGCTCTTCATGGGCAGTATTCAATGCTAGTCTTCTGCTGGCACAACATCAAAGCAGAATAAAAGAAGAAGCGGGCAATCCCTATTCCCCAAGGCAGTCCCCTGTGCACTCTTAAAATCACCTCTGTTGGGCTGAGCAATTCTAGAGCCAGGTGTTTTTTTTGGGGGGGGGGGGGGAGAAAAAGGAAGAAAATTATGTAATGCTACAGTTTTAGTATCAGCACAATTCTGGATTTAGGCCAAAGAGAGTTAGAGTGGAGCTTCACTCTTAAGCTTAGGAAATGGACAGAAACTATTTTCATTGTATTGAAGCTGCTTCACAGATTGCAACACTCTAAAATCGAGCTCTGCAGCCGATAGCATTGCCCATGGTTAGACCATACATGTAACTGCTGTCCTGCATTTTGTTTTGCTACAGGCATGAATCCTTAAAACAGGTTTGATAATCATTCTGAGTTACATAAGTCTGAGTTCCAAGACTAGAAAACCTGTGCTGCAGTGAGTATTTTGAACTTATCTTCTCCAGTAATTACATACTGCAGATCTTTCTCTTGATATGACAGGCTGTGCAGTCACAGAAGCCACCGTTATTGGCTCAAAACACCAAGGTGTTTAATTTCACTCTAATTAATTTTATTTTTAATCTACACACAGTTGTGCTTGCCTGTGATATGACAGAATGCACACTCTGCTGGAGAAACACATTACTGTGAGCAGTAGAAGCTACAGTGCCCAAGTATAAATATTACTTAGTGCTCACATAATTAAGCTAAAGATAGTTTATTTATAAAAAAAGATAAAACTGAATTACATTTGGCTTTCTTCAGTCACACCTATAGGAATGAGGATCTGGAATTAAACTGTTCCTAACACCTCCAAATGCGGAAACAGGACATTTAAATATAGTATGAAGACATACTTCTTTTCTCAGAAGGACCAATGAAAATATATTCAGATTAACATTTACCACAACATTGTTTCTAACACCATGCTTTCAAATTGTTTTTTCATGAAAAATAATGTAAGAATCAAACATAAAACACAAGAGTTGAAGATATGAAAATCTTCTTTCAATTTGAATAATTTTCTTAATGATAACGATGTCAGTGGAATCTATAATCAGAAACAAATATCCATTTGAATTAAGTAAGAAAAATATTTTCATGATTTTATTATACAAGTTCCCGTGAAAGCTAAAATGAACCATACACCAACATCATATCCAAGTACAATGAAGTTATGCCTTTAGTATAAGTAGCATTGAAGAGCAAGTGAAAAGTCCCATGCCAGCTTCTCACTTCTCACACGTTTATTCTCAAATCTGCGACTTTTCTATCTCATTCATCAGAACATCTTTTTAAACTTGGAGGGTGGTTAATAACTGGTTATGTGATTTCGCATGGAGAGGCACAAAACAGGAAGCAGGTAAAATCTTGGGTGGGGGAAAGGTTAGGGAGAATTATTGCTTATATGCTCTTGTCATTGAAATTGCCAGATCACACAGTGTATATTTCACACCTATGGCCCAATCCTGTTGAGGGCCTTTGCAAGTGAAACCATGATGCTGGAGCGTGTTTTTTTTTTAAACTTTCATAACACAAAAACACTGTTCCTGGTATCTATTAAATTTTACACAATGCTAATTGGAATGTTGAAACTGCAATAACAAACTTATGGGACTAGCCTGTCTAAATTTTTAAACAGGAGAAGATTCAAAACATACAAAGGATTTCACATATTAGGATTAACCCATCTTGCATCTAATATTACAGGTTTCAAAGAGATACAGTTTTTGCATTCCAGTGCAAATTATGCTGAAGTTCCACCTCACTAACAGATGACTTTGAGAATTTCAGTCTCAGAAGCTCTGCCCAGAGGGCAGCTTGCATGCTCTTGGTTTTGTGGTCGTTTGTGAAACTAGACACATATACAGTAAAACACAGGGTACCAAATTTATCTGTGGTTAGATCTGATTTTCAGCTATGTTCTCAAAGTACATTTCGAAAAAGTTTCAAAATCCAGGCTTTACCTTTAAGATGAATCACAATTTAACACAATAGCGTTCACAGATGAAGTGAAAATATTCTCATGTAGTTTTCATGAACATATATCTTCTTAAGTATTCAAATTACCAATTAATGATAGACCCGCATAAGAAGAGGCTGTCACAGTTAGATTTGTCTCTAGTGATTAGACAAACCACATTAACACAGATTAAAAAAGAAAAAGCTCTTGATACTTAATTCTTTATGGCTTTTTGCAACACAGCAAAGTATTACAGCTTAAAGCAGACATCTCCTCACAGAGGAGGATAGAATTTTGCAGTCAAAAATAAAACAGAAAACAAGTCACACGTTGAGTTCAGTGTTCTGTTTGGCCAGGTGCACACTGTGGCCTAACAAAATCTGGAGATGACAAGTTACTATTTCTATTAAAACATAAATAAGATTAATGATTTTAGGTCCCTTGATAAATATTGCATGGATTGAGAGCAGACTGCAAAAAAAAAAAAAAAGTTTAAAATGATGTCTCTGGAATATTAATAATTATATCATGTGCCCCAAACAAAATTCAGCATTTTTTTATTTTCCTTTTCTTTTTTGCGCTTCTTCGCTTGTTAGAATTGGAAGAGGGTGTGCCTCAGTGTTAAAAACCCAATGTTCAAATGGAAGAAGGTCATCTTCAGAGAATAATAAGTACAAGTACCTGGCAAGGAGGAGAAAAAAGGATGTTTAACAATCACAAAACTGGAAAATTATGTAGAAATAGTAACAAACTCATTTGTATTTCTATCTATCCAAACAATTCTCTAAATCATTAATGGAGCCATGAATTTAAGAATTAGGACAATAAGAGGAAATTGCTGGGCTCCTGGATGTACCTCTATTTCAGTTTCATTCTTAAACTATATCCATTGAACTCTTCATTGATAAAATGCCTATTCTCTCAAAGATAGTCATTTGCCCCTCCCACATCCCAGAGAGGAAAGGAGTTCCCCCTCTTTAGGGCTTGAACTGTACAAATCAGTAAGCATGAAGATAAAAGTTCAAGACATTATTTCCTTTCTAAATCAATAAGACACTCTTATGAATTCTGGTTTTAACAAATAGTTTATCCAGGCCAAGAGAAATTATTAATTCTGAATCTCCTCAGTCTGCTTCATAAAGTATCACCGCTTCATACATCAAAATTATAGTCAAGAAGGTTTGATTACTCTGTAACACAAAATTATATTTTGAATAACATTTAAGACAGAAATGCTCAGGCATCCTAGTTTGTTTCAAGAGACTGACATTTTTGTTAAAATACTCCCTTATGTAACTCTCTGGGAAGCATTTTAACTGCCAGTATTTCATTGAGAGGTTTTCACAAGTCTCAGAAATTAAAGTAACAGCCATTATAAGCTCAACACCTCTTTCTTAGTTTCCCTTTCTGCTATCCAGATGAAGAATGCCCACACTTTGTCTTCTACTTTTCAATTGCTTACTTGAGTGTTTCTGAAAGGAAGAAACTCTGCTGTACATCATCATGGCTTTGATGGTTGCTGTACACATCTCTAACTCCAGAATAACCACCATCTACTTTGCAGTATTTTTCCAATGCCTGAATTTCAAAAGAGAAAAGAGTTTGATGAGATATGTTATAGACATGTATTCTATCCTTCAATATAAAACATTTCTTTACACTCTCAATAACACTGGGTTACACATGTGAAGCTTTCTGGTAGACACAGGTCCAAAACACACTGCAGAAATAAACCAGTTCGAGATCGCTTTAATTGCCCTGGCTCAATGCTAGGAAATTCTGGGAACTGTAGTTTTGTGAGACATTTAGCCTTTGCTGTCAAGAGTGCTCTGGTGCTGCAATAAACTACAATTCCCAGGATTCCTTAGCACTGAGCCAGGGCAGTTAAAGTGGTATCAAACTGGATTATTTCTGCAGTGTGTTTTAGACCACAGTCAGCCTTCCACTTCATCTGCTTTTGACAACCATCCAAGGGAATTAGGATTGCTCTGAATATTTACTGTGCTAGAGTTTCTCAAGAACAGAACAAATTTTTCAGCTAAGACCAAAAAGAGAAAAATAATACACAAAGTTTTCATAAAGGTTTCATCAGTTTGATTGTCATCAATTTTTCCCCAAGGTTTGAACAATACTGGATGGAAGTTTAGCATAACGTTAAAATGAATTAATTATGTAAACCCAAACCAGATAATATTTATGAATTAAAAAAGGGAGAATTTTAGGCATTTATGGTAAAAAAACCCCGAAGGTAAATATGTTTATACTGTTAACCAGAAACACAGAACATTTTACCAAGATTGAGGATTTAAACCCTCTTCTAGAGATGAAAATGGCCATAGAGAGTGATTTCAACTGAATATTTTATCCTTTAAACTGACAAGCTGATTCAAAACAAAGAATCCTTAAATTCTATTTATTGCTATTTCTTTAGAGGGATACCATTCCAACATTTGAAGGGCATTATTACAGTATTGTAGTTCCAGACAATGAAACTATTCTTCTTATTCCAGATCTAACACAAAGCTAGTCTTGCACACAAATACTTCTCAGCTTGCTAACTATTTTGAAAAAGGTCAAGAATAGCAAATTAGGCACAATCAGGTTGTATACCAATATATGTATGTAGAAAACCAGGGATATACTGTAACTTTTGACAGATTAACTGGAGACTGAACGTATGTCTATTAAAAGAGAGTGGAGTACTGACACATATTAGAAGACCCCAGTTACATGCTTACTTTTAAAAAACAGTTTCACTTGAAGCACATGTAGGCATATGAAGCTGCTGTCACATTTCCTTCAAAGCCAGAGGAAGTGAAATATTTTAGCTTAACAGACCAGGCTACCTCCAGGACTAATCCAGTGGGCCAGACAATGTTGTTATTGTTGTTGCTAGAGGGTTCATTCCCAAGGTCTTCCCTTCACATCATCTAGCATAAGTCCCCATTACTTACTTTCTGGCTTAGTCCCCACTGTTTCATTTCTCCACATCTCTCTGCATAGAGAAGTCCTTTTATTGCATCCCTCACTGTCCCATATGGAAGAGAATCCCACTTTTAGTTCTGATCACTGATTTAAGATAATAGTAGGATAATCCTCAAGGGCGGGGCATCTACTAGATGCTCCATGGATCAGATTGGGATTTACAACATACCAGAGGCTGGGCTAACCCCCCCTCCCCAATTCTTCAAAGTTAGGCAGACTCTACAGAATCTCCTTTTGATCAAGTTGTTTTGAAATAAAACATCCCCAACAAAATTAAACCTTGAAAGAAATAATCATAGACCAAAATACCTCTACAGCTTCCCAGCCCCACTGACGATACTTTGGGTCATGAGTAAATCGCCACATATACATGTAGGTTTCTATAACTTCAGGACGCAAAATATAGTATTTTTCATTTTGCCTGGTAGCAATTGCTTCAACTCCACCATCAAACCTGAAGGCTTCTGGTCCCAGCTTCATGCCTGACAATATTAAATACCAACAATCAGCATAATCACAAAGACTTTCAGCTCCAGCATGTGGAACAGCGTATAAATGTATGGAAACTTTAGAACATTTATTGTCATTGCCAAAAGGAAATAATCCAGGATAAAAGGGGAAAACGTAATCTGTTACACTGTATACTTTATACAATATTCCAAAGGCAGTGTGAGTGAAAAAAATCCAGAAGAGTAATTCCTTATACACGGAGTCATTTCAAATATAACACTCAACTATTAACTGTTATGTCTGAACAATCCCAAAGTTCTTCTCCTATTGAGAACATTTTAATTTTAAAATGAGAACAGGTACCCAAGAAAACATTTACCTGGGAATTAAATTTATTAATTTTGTTGAGTACATGAAGCCAATTTGTTATATGAGATTATATGCCATTCACAGCCCTCCACTTGTTTCAGTATGAGGTGGTATATAATTAAAATATGCAAAGATAGCATTTTGTTGCTATAGGTGCTACAAATGCTAACTACCATTCCCCGATTTCTTGCAAAGTTCTGTTTAATTTGAAAGTTTGAGACAAAATAGGCTACTCTTTCAGTTGAACATGTTTGTCAGGAACTTTAAGCAACTATTCTAATTCCAAATCAGCCTACATAATAGTAGGCTATATTTCAGGGGAAGGAACTGGCAAAATTACCTCTTGAGTATTTCTTGCCTAGAAAACCCCATGAAATTAATGTTCAACAGATGACATGAAGGTACGTACACACACAATAGTACAGTCAGCTCTCCGTATCCATGGCTTCTGCATCCTTAGCTTGAAAATATATTTTAATATATAATATTATATTATATAAGTGATACCATTTTACTATATCAATGCATATAATGGGACTCGAGCATCAACAGATTTTGGTATCCAAGGGGAGTCCTGGAACCAAACCCCAGTGGACACTAAGGGCCCAAGATATAGGAACACAAGAAGTCACCTAGGAACTTGCTGCAACATTCATGTGTTTTTCTTTCTTTTCATTTTTTTAAACTTTACATAGGTATTTGATTTAACCTAAATAGATACTGGGAGAGTATAATATCCGTAAGTAAAAATGAGGTTGCAGGCTGCCTATATGAGTTAGTATTTCAGACAACTGCATGGTGGTACTTTCTGGCCTTTCACACATGCTTGTTAAATTAGCATAAGAAGTGAGTATGTGCTGGACCTGCTATAATTAATAATAATAATAATGATAATGATGATAATAATAATAATACTAATAATAATATGTTTTATTTATATACCGTTATTCCAAAGATCATAGCGGTGAACAGCAAGTAAGCTAATTAGCTATAGTTTGCTACCAGTATTTTTTTTGAAATAGTTTATGGGGCAGTCTCTGCTTCATATTTTCTCTCCTCCTCCATAAGTAGATCAATCAAAAAAAGAAAATTAAAATAGTAATAATGGGATTGATCAAAAATAAAATACAATGTTGATAGATTTTTGATAGAAATCAATAGGAATATACATCTTTCAGACTGCCTTAGTAAGTAGTGTGTCTGACTATTCTAAACATTGAAGAAGTCAGCAAAGAAAATCCTACAATCTGTTTGTGAGAACAGTGAATGCTCTGTGTCCTAATATCAGGGGGTAAAGCTCTCGGTAAACTTTAAGAATCGTTCCCACTTGATATATGAGGTTAGAAATTATATCTCGTAGAAATTCAACACATTCCTAAGTGCTAGTTAGCAACTAGGGAGAGAAAAGTAAAGTTAATAGCATAAATATAAGTATGAAAAAAAAATTGAAAGAACATTCTTGAACAAAACTACTCAAAAGTTTGGAAATCTTACTTGTGCGATCATAAGACTCATGACATGTGCGGGCAATTTCAGCACCAAGTTCAATGTGACGTCCAGTTTTCTCAGCTGGTGCTCCATCTGCACCCAGAACAAACATTCCTCCAGCAAAACAGGTCAGGTGACCCATTTTGTGTTCAAGCAGGCCACCCTTCCATTCAGCAATGTACATCAAACCATTACTAGACTTCCTGATCAGATGGGTGTCTATAGACTAGAAATGTTAAAATATAAATGCCTGTTAGTTTGCAACTGACAAATGCAAGCCTCAACCTGAAGCTGCTTCCAAAGGGTGGTGGACATCAAAACCAGAAGTACATGAAGAATTAAGTGGGTCCCCTGGCAATGGCACACTATGCTGGAAACAATGTGTGCACAAATGCTTTGCAAATGTAGATTGGCCTCTTTGGAGTCTGGCCTCCTACCTGATACATTTGACTACACTACTTAAGCAAATACCAGCCTTACTTATTATGCTGTTTTTTTGTCTAGACAAGAGATACATTTATTGTGGTATTTCAAAACCATGCATCTCTGTTGCTTAATCAAATTAAGTCAATTCAACAGTCTATCTACACAAAAAAATACATCTTAGCCAAAATAGCATTTCATTCAAAAATATTTATTTGGTTTTTGGTCTTTCCTGTGGAATTGGGAGGAAACAGAGGAGGTATTTACTCTTTCAATTGACGGCATTTTCTATTATCACCAAACAGCAAGCTATACGTGTTATTAGTATCACTCTTCTGATAGATGAATAGGCTTGGAGTAATTTTACAGTTCAAAGCAAACTGAAATTTTACCACAGATATGCGATCAATACTTTGAAAAAAGAAAGACATAGAAGAAAGCCATGCTCCAGTTCTATTCTCCATTCAGAGGTGTAAATCCAGACATCATCTTCCATATCTTTTCATTGAAAAAAGTATTTTTGATCCAGTGGAAGGATTAATGGAATGGGAAGAACTGATTCTTCTTTCCTCTGAAGCTGCCAGTGCTACCTGTGATATCCTCCAGAGATTTGTGGAGGGCACAATGCACACTTCAGGGGAGTGGGCAAAAATGTCACCTCTCCCTTCCACTGATTGGAACAGGAGTGGAACTCCACTTACAGGATGCTCCTGCTGACAGAAGCAAAGTCTAGAGCCAACCTATCCATAAAAAATAACAACATATTTCATAAAAAGTTGTTGATAAAACTAATTTATATTTTTAAAGAAATACATATTTAAGACATTTATTGTGGAGAACATTTAAAAAACATGAACACCTAACGTTTGTTTTAAAACCCCTCCTTAGGAGGTGTTTTAGATCATCTTAAAATGATTTATATATCACGGTTACCTGAACAGCATCATAATACATTTGCCTGCCTTCTTCATCTGTCTTATCTGACATCAGCCATGCCTTAAGTAAATATTCATAAAAGCTATCTCCAAGTCCTCCAATGGAGACATGATCTGAAAGGAAAAGTAGAAAAGCACCATATAGTAATTCCATCTTCAATTTAAGTACACACAGACATGCACAGATACACTTGACTCTAAAGTAAGATAGACGAACTGTAAAGTAATGCATATACCAAAGCATTACCATATACTAAAACCTGTGAAAATAGTTTTTAACCTTTTGTCATGAGGTCTCCACAAAAAATACATTGTTTATGGACAAGCAGATTCTCTATACATCCAATCAGAATATAGTGCCTTCTAGGCATGAAACAGCTCTGCATTTGGCCTATGTATCTGAAGTTTTCACACACCTCTAAAAATATCTATTGGGCCCCAATTTCTCTTATAGTTATATTAATATATTATTTAATCTGTTAATAATAAGAGATTATAAATTACTCTATCATTTATATTCTATTTGTGGAACCAAAACATACTAAAATGAAACAGAGAAAGTACTCTGACTTATAAATGGTGAATCAAGTCTAAAATCTGAGTCATTTTTGTTGACTTGATGTGAAATCTCTTCATAACTTGACAAGCTGATTGTGTCTTTAAGTTACAAGTACTTTTTGGATCAAATCCTACATTACTTAGTGAGTCAAGCTATTCACATTGTCCAATGTATGATCAGAACAAAATGATAAAATAAAAACAAATCAGAATTAGTTGTTAACTCTAAATAATTATAATTAAACAAACTATCGTGTAAATTCTAGTTTTGACACTAGAGATGGCAGATTTTTAAAAGGACTAAAGTTCACAGTTAAGCTTACACAGAATAACAAATGCAGTTTAACTCCATGAAGTTCTCCCTTAGATAACAGACTCTTAAAATTTAGATTAGCACCTTGTCTTATTTTCTGTTCTGTAAAGTTATTCCTTAACCTCCCCACTAAATATGCTGGAATCTACTTTCCAACAAGAGATTTCACCTTTATATTGTGCTTTTTGCTCATCAGCCTATGCCCTGGTATTTAGTTTTCTTAAATGTTACCTTTGCTATATTTTTCAAAAGAAATGCTCTGTGATGGCAAGGTAGGATTGTGAAGAGCTAATAAAACAGCACACTTTTTAAAACTATAGAAATATCTAATTAGTTGTAACAGTCTCCATAACAGAAAGAGGATAAAAACTTTCTTCAAAAGAGGGAGCACATTCTATGTGATGGAAGGCTGATCTCTGAATAGCAGCATTTAAATGACCTTTACAGTTTCCTAAATGAATTACCTCAGAAACTCTTGACATTTCCAGCCTAAATAGCAGAAGCAGAGTCTCATCAATAATAAGTCCTGCTATTATATCCATTATTGCTAGAGACAAATCTAATTGACCCATGACGTTGCAAATCACTTTCAATTTACCACCAAAGTAACAAAGGCTAAATAAATGTACAGGAACAGTAACAATAGAATCAGTAGCAACTGTCAGACATCTAATACTACAGTAACAGAATATACTTTGTCCCCACTTTGACTCATGTTTGAATTTAGTGTTCCTCAAAGTTGCAGCGACGACATTTTGGATATTTTCAGTAAAGGGGAGGGGAATCACAGCAGTGAAAAGATTGTCTACATTTCCCTTAAGTGTGAAAATCTTCAGAAACCTAGTGTTATATCACTATTGCAGTTAAAATAGCGTAAATCTTCAAACTTCTAGAAAACAAGGGCTATAACATTTCTGGTACACAGCATATTTCATGTACTAATGATTTTATATGGAGGTGGGAGAAATGTAGCACATGGATCACCTTGGGTTTCAAAATCTGCAAATGTCCACCTATTTTATACATAAACAGAAATTGTGCAGATAATGACTTCTGGATATGGAGTGGCTGACTAACGTGTTTCATGGGATTCCGTGCAAGAGAGACAGTGGTAGTGGTGCTGAACACAGGCTCTGACAAGTGAATTACCTCCCTGGACAAGTGGGGAGCAAGGAGATTGCCCCCAAAAGTTCGAGAACCTCACCATGCTCTTGGGGACTGTGGCAGTTGACCATAACTGAGGTGTTAGGGACTGTGCGACAAATTCCATCAGCTCATTCTGCTGCATGCAAGCCTTCATAGACAATAAGGGCTTGTCTACATGGACCAAATGAAATGGTCTCTCTTCATTTTCACTGCAAGCAGTCCAGATGATGTACAAGAGAATTTGGTCTGATTCTGGGCCTTTTCAGCACTTCAGGGCTTTAATCCAGAGAAAAAAAGTGGGGTGGCGCAGTGGTTAAATGCCTGTACTGCAGCCACTCACTCAAAACCACAAGGTTGTGAGTTCAAGACCAGCAAAAGGGCTCAAGCTTGACTCAGGCTTGCATCCTTCCAAGGTCGCTAAAACGAGTACCCAGATTGTTGGGGGCAAATTAGCTTACAGTTGTAAACCGCTTAGACACTGCTTAGGTGGTATGAAGCGGTATATAAATGAAGCTTGTTTGTTTGTTTAGATTTGAGTGGAAAATCCAGATATTCACTTGTATGGGCACACTGTGCTCCACAGCAACATTGGTGGGGGACAGGAGAGGAGGAGGAGTGTTTTGTGGGCAGGACTGGTTGGGTCTGGCAAGTCTGGAGTGTCTCACCACGTTTTTCTACAGTAGTGAATGTCCAGCCCTGAGATATGCAGTGCAAAGATAGATTGGGCTACCCCAGCCTAAATGTCACGTTTTACTATTTATACTCTTCTTCCCTCACATAATTAGCATTGGGTCACCTTTGTTGTTACTTTAGTGACTGGAGCACATGCATCCCATCTCCTGTGACCATTTATTCACTCATTTGCTGTGTGGACACTCCATGTCCTCCCTTCCCACATCCATAAATTGCAGATCTCTGCAGAGGTGCGCAAGCAAATGATGGGGGAAGAATGTGTGGAGTCTCTGGGCGTGATCCCCACATGAGTAAACAAGTGAATGCTGGGGACTGGGGAAAGAGAATGCATGCACTGAAGTCAAACCAAAGACAGCACAACACTGATGGGGTGAGGGGAGGATGGGGGGAGAAGAGTACAAACAATAAAATAAAATAGATAAGGGGGGGGGGGGAGAGGAGGAGGAAGAGGAACGGAGTAGCCTGACCTAACCTCTCACTGCTGATCTCATGGCTGTATATTTTCATAAATAAAATATAAAATACAGTTTTATTTTTTCTTTCTCCGTCATGTGTGTATACATTTACAATTCCATGCCTCCCTCACTGGGGTGGCAAAGGGGACTGGAAAGAAAAGGATCCTGTCAGATTAAATTGACAGGCATATCATAAGGGCTATTGACTGCTAAGTTGATGTATACTGGAAAAGGGAAAAGAAGTGAGTTTGCTGGGAGAAATGTATGGCCAAGTGTGCTGATGTTGCTTCGAAGAGCTTTGGGTGTATGAACTTAATGGGGGTCACTGTGGACCAGAAAAATGCAAGATGACGCAGATTTCTTACATCAGTGTTTCCCAGGTTAGCAACCATACTTTCTTTTTTTAAAAACTATCTTTGTAACAATAACAGGATTTATGGGATGAAAATCTTTGATTTAATGGTTGTCATTGATACCTGGGTGAGTCCTTTGCTTTTCATATTATTGGATAAGATCTTGAGGATTACTGCTAAGATGTATTTAAGACTGCAGACTGAAACTAGAAAGTTTAATAAAATTGTGAGTGAAAAAAAGAGAATGTTTTTGTGGATAAAGAACATAGTAATGTGGAATTATCAAGTAACCGCCTAGAGTTGGAATATTGATTTTTTGTGTGGGGGGGGGATACCTTATAGGTAAATTGGATTAAAAGAGGGAGGCTGATTTGTTTTGAGAGAAGTGGACTTGCTTTGGCTGGAAGAGACTCCTCATTGAAAACAGCCTGAGAAACATGAAAGCTTAATCAACAAGCTATTACATTGTATCAGGGAAGTTGCTGTGAAGAGAAAGATTAATTCTTTGCATGTCAAAATTTGGTCCAAAAGAAGATGGGCAAAGATGTAAAATGGCAAGAGCTTCAGCAATAACTTAAATTGATGATCAACAACTTTAAGAATTATACAGTGAGACTGAAATTTGGTTTGGAGGAAAGGACTGAAGATGGAGAATGCGAGTGGAATTTGAAATTATGCAGAACAGAGGAGCTGTGAAGAAGAGGGAGAACATGGAAAGGATCTTGAGAAGAATGATGTTTTTTGTGGAGTAATATTTTCCTCTCAGGTACTGTGCAATCAGATGAAAAGTGTCCACTTTTGTCAAGAGAAGAAGTTTTGTAAAATGCTGAGGTAAAAATCAAGTAAAATAAATAGAAATAAAGGCAGGCTTTGTTGTATTTAAGAGGTTAATATGGTTCTCATTATATGATGGTGTTTTAAGTTTTCAATAAGGGTTTCATTATTTGGGGTTGAAAGGAAGTTCATAAAACAAAGTCTGTTGATTTACGGCATTATTTAGAGTTTTAATACACTATTTGCATTTGAGAGAAACTAAGCAACTGAAGACAAAGATTACTAAACGTAGTAATAAATATATATGATTACCTGTTTTTCTGTTAGTTTTATATTGCATTATAACATATTTAATTTACAATAATTAATATTTGTAACATATTGAAAGGCGAATGATGGTTTTTTTTTGAATGAGCGAAGTATGGATGGTTCTTATAATTTAGTAAGTCTAATAACCACTGAAGAGAAGACTGGATGTGACTTTTATTATTCCTAGATTCTTATTTTCTTTTCTTTCCCATTATATTTTCTTTTTCCTCGTGTTTTCCCCCTATATTTTCTTTATAGCTTAGTCACTGTTCTTATGTATTTGGAAAACTTAAAATAAAACTTACACATATAAAAAACAAATTGTGAGAACAAAAGGTCTGAATTGACAGCATCAGCCTGAGTTGACTTCTACAAACTATGGTTGAATTTTATCTGTCCCTGTACTTACGTTGACCCCACTGGCCACTATTAGGATTTAGGTAGTTAGGGTAAAGACCTTCTGGTTTATCTAGCCGATTTAAGACTTTCCGAATGTTCATAACCTATTGCAAAACAAACAAACAAACAGATGAGTTAATCATTGTATGTTATTTAAATATATGTTTTTAATGTAAATATATTATCTTGAAACAAGTTTTGACAGCATTCACATAACTTAATGGAAATAACTCCTCTGAGATTGTTTTTGAATTCTTGGTGGACACTGATCGCAAAGCTCTTTTGCATTATTAATCCAAGTGCTTCCTTTTTCCCACATTAGGAAAAAAAGAAAAGAAAAGAAACCCAGTCACTTTGGCTACAGAAGCAAAGCTGCATTGCATGTTGGCTATACATTATACACCTAAAAGTATCTTTTCTGTTTCTGCAAGTGATATCTGAGGATCTGTATACAGAATGCATTCAGGCAATAACCCTTTTAGACTCCCCACCCAAAAGACACAATATATTTCCTCTGGCTCAGAAACATTGCTATGTTTCTTCAAGTAAACACTGAGTTATCGTGACTATGGTCTAATCTGCATTGCAGAAATAATACAATTTGACATTGCTTTAAATGTCATAGCGACACCTATGGGATCCTGGGATCTGTAGTTTGTTGTAGCAGCAGAGTTCTCTGACAGAGAAGGCTAAATATCTCTACAAGCTGGATGCAAAAGACAAAAGTCCAATTCTGTAATTCTTTGAAGCAAGTGAATTAAGCACACAAGGAGGGAGCTGCATTAGCTCTGTACTTTTGTCAGTTTTGTTGCTCTCTTCACATAGAGAGCAATAAGTCTGAAGAGGAGAGCATCTGTTATGTTTGGGAACTTCTAACTAACTTAGAGCTATGATTTTTCAGGAGTCTGAGCGACAAATTTGTCTAACCCACCCAGAGAATATTTAAATCTCTAAACATAGTGAAAGTTCATAACTTCAGATTCTATGTAAGGACTGATGGAACATGTGAGTGATGGAAAGGGCCGACATTTGTCCCATGTGCTGAATCCACATGCTTCAAAAGAGGGCTGTAGCACTGACAAAATCCACATTACATTCTTAGCTGGTGTACACATAATGCTAAACCAAGACCTAACACTATGTGCACAAGCTAAAATACAAAGTTATAATTAAAACATAAAACAGATCAGGTGAAAATACATCAGTAAGAAAGAATAACAGAATCCACCCGATTAAAACCCATTGCTGACCCAGAAAGGGAAAAAAGAGACCAGTCAAAAGTACATGAGTTGAATAAGGACCACTTTATTGATCTATTAAACAATTTAACTAATTTAAACTTTGTGATAAGCAATGGGGGTTGGGAGCAACCTGGTGTTGGAGCAACTGAGGAAGTAAGTCTGCAGCAGACTCCTGCCTCAGCATCCCCTGGGCAAACACCAGAGAGTCTCAAGGAGAATCCAAATACCTCCCAAGGTAAACCCAGGAAATCCCTGCCATAGCCCTTGGGCCAGCCCTAAGAGTAGTCTCCTTCCCCATCCTCCTGGTCCCATGACCTCAAGAGGCTAATCCTGAGGCTCTTTCTTCTCCAAAATGGGTTCTATTAGGTGTTCACTGTAATCTTACTTTCATTTTATTTATTTATTCAAGGTCACAGACCAAAATACATTATCTTACTTTTCTCCCCTCACTACCTGCCACAAACCAAGTTCAAGAGTCTACTTTGCTCCTTTCCTCCACCAGGCCAGCCAACATGACTCTCGCCCCCTGCTGCAAATCCTCAGATAGGCAAACATCTTCAGCTCTGTAAGTCAGAAGCCTCTGAAATACTAGACCCTAATAAATCCTGTGGCTCAGCCTCTCACTCTCAATGTCACAGCACTGCTGTGACCTTTTACTAAGTCTCCTTCCAGTTGGGCCCAGCAAAATCCATTCTTCCCTGCAGCGCTATGTGTTGCAGTTCTGGAACTAGCTTTCAGCATCAAATAGGCTTAGACACAATGTCTATATGAATAAAGGTGCTTTTATCTCATAGTACAAAGGTGCAGCTAGCCTGGCTTCCTTTGAGTTCTAGAGTTTGTTTTGTTGAAATCTGAGAATTTGTTTCATATAATGGTCTCTTATTTGAATGTAACAAGATACTTTCCCAGGATAATGAAGCTAAACTCAGCATGAATCTTCTTCCTAGCCATGTGGAAATAGGGGAGTATGTAAGTTTCACTTGGACTTATTTCAACCAATGAATGTATTTCAGACATAAAAGCCTGAACTTAGCTTAGCCTTCTGTTCAAATTCTCTCAATACTCCATTGTTTAAGTGCAAGGTTAGCCCAAAATACCGAACAGAAAGTGTTTTTATCTTTCCCCAAAATATTAAATAGCTCTACAACTTACAGGAGTGGTAGGAAGTGATTGTCATTAGTTCTTTGAAAATAATATGTTTAGGGAATTAAACTTATTAACTTAAATGCTAAACATTTAGTAATAATTTGTCATACTTCTAAAATGTGGATACTACTATCTGCAAACAGAGTTGTAAAAGGACTAACCTTTTCAGCAAACACTGGGTTTCCAGATAAGTAACTTAAATGCATAAACTCCAAATGTAGCGTTCCAAATTCTGCCAAAATACTGCTTCCTCCTGAAGCCCAGGGCCAGTTTCGACCAATGCCACTAAAAAATAACGGTGAACACAAATGAGGTAAGTTTGAAGCACAGCATGGTTCTAGTATCATGCACAGTATAACAGCTTGAAAAGAGAAAGTAGAAACCCGTAAATCAGGGATGACACATTTTGCATCGCTTTAATTGCTCTTGGATTTCAACTCCCATCCATGTTTGCTACACATGCTGGATGGGGCTCATGGGCATTGGTAGCCCTCACCATCTGGATGATCACAGGTTTCCCACTCCTGCTGTAAACACTGTCAACATGCACTACCAGCAAGTTAGGTTAGGCAGCCTTTCACATTTGATAAACCTACCTTAACATGCGCTGTGCTTTTCATATTCCTTTGTTGGTGTTATGGGATCTGCCAGAATGGCACTCATGTATGCCTAGTTCAAAAACCTCAGAAGAATGGCATTACCAAATGTTTTTTCAGTGATCATGAATACCGCCACCAATAAAATGCTGCTAACTTAAATGAGGCATTTATGATTGGAAATAAAATAGATTGTCAGCAAAGGCATGAACAAGATGGAAATCTGAGAATTTACAAATTTTAAATCCTAAATTTCAATTGGATTTTCACTGGAAATGAACGATTTTATCAATGTTTCCATATTAGACAGTCTTTCTCTTCTTTCTTTCTTTGTTTCTTTCTTTCTTTGTGACCAACAGGTCTATAGACACTTGACAACATTCTGGCAGCAGTACTTGAAACTTAGCCACCTATAGCATCCTATAAAGCTAGAGGTAGGTTTCCATTTTCTGTAGTAAGCAGAGCATGTGAGAGACAGTTATGGTTCTTAATAGAAAACAAGGAGATTTTGTTGCTTAATGCATTTTTTGTCTGAGACCTCACCATTACTAGTGAAGCTGTTTTTTTTACAGGAGAGTCTCTAACAAAATGAAGAGAGAGAGAGAATATTAAATGATGAGGTGGATACATATAGGGCTAGAGGTTTGGCTGGTTATTTAAAACCTTTTATCATAAAGTGTGCAAAATATTTCAATCATCCCACTGGTTTTTTTTATTGGACACCTTTCTCATGGTAGGTGAAACTTTTAATGGCTGTTGTTTTAACGTTCCGGCTTTCTCCGCAAAGAGTAACGACCATCTGGACTAGTATATAAAATCGCTTCTTGTAGACACTGGCGTTAACGGAATAACATTAATTTGGCCAAGGAATGCAGCGCTGGTGATGGTGAGAAATATTGACCAATCCCTCGGTGAGGGAAATTAATATAAAAGGCAATTTGATGATGTCCCCTGAGCATTTGCTCATTATATTTCCAGTTTGCTGCTGTGTATGGTTATGAAGCGGGGAATGTGAAGAACGGTGACAGGTGCAACCCTTAGAACCAAACTCGAAGCTGCAAAGGGTGGCAGAACATGGCAGCCCGGCTGGCACTTGGGGCTCCAGGAACAGCCATATAACTCCGGTGCTGAAAGACCCTCCATGGCTGCCAATGCCGCTTCCGAGCTCAATATAAGGGTGGTGGAATTACCTATAAAGCCTAATGCTTGGGCCAGATAACCTAAAGGACCGCCTCTCCCCGTACTTCTGCTGCCTCGCACCCTCAGAACGTCTGGGAAGCAACTACTGAAGGTGCCTGGGGCTATATTATCCTCCACCACACGGAGGACATTCTCCACAGCTGCCCCAGCCCTTTGGAATAACCGGCCCACTGAGCCTCCGCTCGTCTACCACCCTGGCCCAATTTCAGGAAGGACCTGAAAACCTTCCTGTTCCACAGGCATTCCGCCGAAATAAAATCCTGTGGCCTCCCTCTCTCTTACCGTGGCCAAGAGGTTGGGCTATGGGCTTTTTGTTTGTCTTTTTATGGTTTTTTTAATTGGCTTATGTATTTTTTAAATTGTTTATATATTGTACTGTGTTTTTAACTTGATGTAAGCTGCCCGAATCGTGGGAAGGGCGGGAATAATAAATAAAAATTTTTATTTATTTAGTTATGAAACTCAGACCATAGTACAGGTGGATTGTTCAGTCAAGGGAAGCCATGGTCCTTACTATGCAGAGCAGAGATGAGTTGATGACAGCATAGCTAGGTCTCCATTCTAGGGGTTACCATAAGTTGAATCAGACTTGATGGCAATTATAACATTGCATTTGTTATAATATGTGAGCTGGAATAGGGTCCCCACTTTAACTTTTTGCCTCTAAACCTCTTTGGCCTCCATTGGTGACCCTATATTTAGCATCCTTGAGAATGTTGTCCAGGGAAGACATCGAACAACCCAAAGACCATGCAGGGACCTGTCCTTTTCCCCTCATGAGGCCATTAAGAACTCTGGTCAATGAACAGTGAAGATGCGTTCCTCCCAGTAGGGTAAATTCTGAAGTCAGTAATGGCATTGTCTCCTTTACATCTGTTTGCTAGTTTTAACACTCATTCGAACTAAAGCATACCACCCAAATACTGTAATTTCTGGCGGTATGACTACTTGAACAATCTGTTGTGGCTGATACAGAGGGGCGGTGGGGCAGGCCGGGGGAGGAGAGGCTGCGGAATCCAAGCATGGCTTCTGTTTGGTGACATCAAGGCTGTCTCTGTGCTGCTAAGTACGGCTGGCAGGGGCTGGGCTCATAAGGCATTTGAAATTAAAAATTTTACCATACTGAAATAAAATCTGATGTTTTTTTAAATTTTATTTGGTTTGCATTGGAAGAGGAGTAGTCTTAATGGCGAGTATACCAAACTCTATATTTTAACTGGAAAAGTTGGGAGTCGTCTTATACGCCCAGTCTTCTTATATGCGCCGGAAAAAGGGTAGCTTTTTTTAAAAACCAACTACAATGTTTCTTCACGTTAACGGAATTAAAAGCCAGATAAAAAAAAAATGTTTATTTAATGTTAACCTCATCACTGGAGTTCACAACAATGTTACACTGTGAATGCAACTATTTGTTTCCATTTCAATATAGTATATTTAAGCCATCTTTAACTGCTAAACAAACGAAATCCCATGATATGGTCATCTGTGGTAAATAGGTCCCAAGATTTAGTCACTTGCCACGTAGCCCCTCTCCCCAGCAAAAAGCAATGCAGCAAAAGCAGTTGTCGTATGCTCTGGTGATCAACAGGATGACCTCATTTCAGGGAAATTGAACTATCTTCCATAGGAGGGACACACTGAATACACTGGATAAGAAGCCACCTAAAATAACAACTGTATGACTCTGAAAGTACCACAAGGGCATTTCCTTCCTCAAATAGTGTCAAGCCAATTGGAAATAAATAAATAAATAAATGCCTATGTCCTTTATTTTCACAAATGTAAAATTATCTAAGAACAATTTCTCTTTAGAATTCAAATTGTAACTCCAGAAAAGAAATTTTCTGGAATAAAACATGGACTGTTAACAGAAACATTTCCTCCAGTGAAACACTCTTAATAAACAATAAAAGGGGAAAAGGGATTCGTATGAGTCTGTCAGAAATTATTTAATGATAATTTTATTATAAAATAAAGTAAAATTTTAAAATAATAAACTGCCAAAGTTTTCAGATAAAAAAAGTTCAATGTAATAAATCAAAACAAGGCTTTCAAGAATGTTCAGTATTTTTACAAATACTGTGAGGGAAAGTAAGGAGGGGTAGCTGTGTTGGCCATTTAGCAAATACAAACAAAAATCCATCAGTGATACCTTTATTGTCCAACTGAAATGCACAATATACTGTTGCAAGCTTGAAGCTCCATGGGCGTCTTTATCAGGCAAGATGTTATAAGATGTTTGTAACATCTTGCCGGATGAAGAAGCCGATGGAGCTTCAAAAGCTGGCAACAAGTAATTTGTGCATTTCAGTTGGAAAATAAAGGTACACTGATGGATTTTTGTTAGGGAAAAAGATGACACAACCCCTTCAGGAGTAGCTGAGCAAAATAGAATTCAGAAGGGTACAAAATGAATGGGCAAAGACAGTTGCTTTTGCGGCAATAGGTTAACAGGCGGCCACTCATCCATAAAGGAAACATACGGAGAATATTTCAAGATATTTTTTAAAATTTTTTTTTGGCCATACCTGTAGAATCCTACAAGCCTCACCAGGACTGTAATAATGATAAGTGTGCATCTGATTTTTGTAACCCAGGATAATGTTTTATGTAATCTGATGAGATGGACTGTAATAGTCCATGAAAAACCTATGTCATAATCAATACACTGGTCTCTGTGTTTTTCAGTATGTTGTGAAGCCTTAATTACTTTTTAGGCAACAATGTATGACTGTGGTTGAGAAGGCATTAGTCAGCGTATAAATCCAATGTATATTCTTGGGAGGGCAGCCCCAATTAATATAATGGATCTTTAATTAAACTAGTGCATGGGATTAACACACGTTTTGCCTATATTTTTCACTGAGCTGTTGGTGATTGCAGTATCGCTTTTCTCAACACAATGAAAAAAACATCAGAAATACTTGGGAAATGCATCCTTAGGAATAAAAAGAAAATGTGTAAGCATTGCCTTTCTAGAATTAATGGTCATTCATCCAGGGAGAGTTCTTTAAGAAGAAAAAAGACTGTTTTCATTTATATTAATAGTCCAAATAAAGCACAACTCTACTTGTTTAAAAAAAAAAAAAATACTAGAGGAACTGATACTGCATTTGCTTTTTCTTTCTGTCAGAGGAGTTTTGGCTTTCTATTAAAAATTACAGAATATAAAGTTAGTAAAGAGCATATTCCCTGATTACCCATTGGTGAAATTGGATGGAAGACGATTAAATCTGGAACAGATGATGTTCAACCAGCTAAGGCACTAAGAAATGAATGGGTCTTAAAAATTCCAACTCTGTATGTTGGCATATGCTACATAAACCTTCAGCTACTTTGCCCAATGAAACAACTCAACAAAAGTCCTGACAAACTTTGACTAACAGGGTTTTTATTAATACGACTTTATTGCTAAAATTGTAAAAATGCACAGTAGTTTCTAAAGTACAGCAGAAGCCCACGTCAACATAAGCCATAAAACAGAGAGAAGAATCGTTGCAAGCATCTTTGAGACACCTGAGTGATAGAAGTTGTAATCCCAGTTTAACCTCCAATGTCTACAAGATCACTTGGCCCTACTGGATTTGTGAGACCAACATGGCTATGCCTCTGATAGTCATAATATAAAACGTGCTTCTGCTACTATGTTTCTCACTTTAAACAGATACCTTTTACTTACGTAAAAACAGTGAAAACGTGAATGAAGCAACACAGAAGTCACAACAGCATGGGCTATGTTGATTCCACGCTGTGTATATTCACAACACTGCAAAAAGAACACTGAAAATATGTGCTTGCTTTTTGTTTTTTTTTAAAGAAGAGGCATTGGAAAGAATAAATAATCTGGGAAGATCGTTTTTGAGACCGTGTGGTGCAGGGGTTTGGAGCACTGGACTATAATGTCTGGAGATCAGGGAACTCAGTGGGTCACCTTGGGCAAGTCCAACTCTAAGCCCCCAGAGGAAGGCAAAAGCAAACCTCGCTTCTGAACAAAATCTTTCCATGAAAACCCTGTGTAAGGGTTCAACTTAGAATTGCCATAGGAGACAAATACATGCATAAATAGTGGAATAACATTTAATGTAACAGGTTTTACAGGTCACAAGCTGGTTTATTTGGGGGGTGAACACCCAACGTGTAACCATATTATATCTTTTCTATAGTCATGCTGGGATTGATAAAAACTTACATATAATATATTACCACTTGTGATAGGTGATGCAGTGAGAGTGTGGTGAACACCTCATTGGACATGTAGCTTGCAAAGCTAAGCCTGAAACTATTATTTGAATATGTTAATTCTTCTTGGTCTTTTCAAAATGGTTTCAGTATTGCACTTCGTTTTTCCAGGTTGACTCCTAACAAAGAATATGCAAGCGCTAATCCTTAAGTCTTTGCTTGTGTTCTATGGTTTTTCTTCTGCATTGAGCTGCTATCTCATCACTTTCTCTTGATCTCACCTGTACTACTGTGCTTTAGGGGAGATAATAGTATACTTCTAGGGATGCACTCATGTTTGCCACATCTTGAGATTTGATCACACTTTATGTTGAGTCTACATACCTTTATATCCAGCCATGAATGACAAGCATGTAAAAAAGCAGAAGGGGTAGCTTGAAACTGAGGCACACTGGCACCACACACTCCACTGCTGAATTTGCCACAGGAGTGATAAATCTGATTTGTTTTTTTTTAAGAACAAGGAGCATGCTCCCTGTATGGTTTCTTTACAAGTAGAATTAAGTTTCTAGGAAACGTGTAAAGCCAAATGAAAATGTTTGTACATATGTTTACGGGTAAAATATATTCAAGTTCTATTCATAACTAAGATGGGCCTACCTAGAAGCAAAAGGAAATATCCAATTAAATATCTGTAAAAAAAAAGAAAGTAGTTGGTATGATGCATGAGAACTGGTGGGGAACAGGAGGTGTAAATTACGCGCGGGGGAGGACAGGGCTCATGCCTCCCCTGGATTTCCCAGAATTTGGGCAAAGACCACCCCAGGAAACCAGCTGTTATGTGTTTGGGAGTAATCTAAATTACACTCCAGGGATCCCTTATAACTCATTGTCTCTGAGTAAAGGAGATTAAAGATACCCTTTCCCCCACTGTAATTCCTAAACAGGCAATTTTTGTCCTACAAGGCCTGAGGAGGGTAGAAGAATGAATCTGGGGAAAGATGTATGGGGTGCAATTTTAGTTGGGCAGAGTATGAAAGTTAAACTTGGGTAGAGTTCAGCTTTCATCAGCAGAACAGCAAACAACAAAAGTGAGGGTCAGACTATTATTTAAAATCGCTTCCTAAGAATAAAAACTTTCATTCGTAGTTTTAAAAAACAAAAAATAACAACTTTAATAAATAATACATAACAAACTAAATCATACCTAAGTAGTGATGGTTTGGGAAAAGAATGAAAGCTCACACCATCTTTAATATAGCAGGAAAGAAACTACAAGCAACTGCTTACTGGCTGCTGACTGCAGTTACATTGGCCCTTGTTATACGCTGTGTATAACAAATTCGTGTATTTCAAGCCCATTATATTACATAGCAAATGGTGTCCCTTATAAACAATGGAAAATCAAGGTTTGAATTTTGAATTTAACTTTTTTGGAACATTTTCAAACCGTGTATTCTTGAATCTCTGTATAAAAATCCGTGTATAAGAAGGGCCAACTGTATTAGACTCTTGGAGAGAGAGAGCTGTTAAAAACTGCTTCAAGATTGAGTGTCAGAAAAATATGATAGACAAAATGAGAGGAGAGAGGGAGTCTCTATCTATATATATGAGGAAGGAGAATGTAATGCAAAATTTTCCAACAAGATGAACTTGGAGATGGCTTTTGTGTCTGGAAAAAGAGATCTGTTGGGCAACTTAGGAGGAAATTGTTGTTTGCTGTGTTTATGCAGAATAAAAGGGGAAGGTCAAAGATTTTCTTGGGAAAATCTTTATGAAGAACTATGGAGGGAGAATTTCCTGGAAGGTTGGGAAAACAGAGCGTTGCTTGAACTCCCCCACCACTGAGGCCTCCTGGGCTCTAGAAGACCTGCTCTGCAGCAGGAGCAGCAGTTCTTTCCTGATAGTTTGTAGCAGAAAATTGGAGAGAGAAATTTTTTCCCCTGTTCCCATGAAACCCCACTGCTCTGGGTAGTAAAGAAGTGAGAAGTATGTTCATGTGTTGGCAGTGGGAGAAGCAGTGGGTGTGTGGTGGGTGGGTAAAAGAATAGGGTTTCATATGCAAGAGAATATTTTACAAATCCATTCATCTGAATGTATTATTACAGTGGTCCCTCCACATTCCTGGCTTTGACACTCAGTTTTGATTGTTTGCAAGGTCAAGCCACCATGTGTGCACATACTCCTCCTCCCTTCCTCCCCTCCCAGCCTTTTCCCGTGAGAGGAAAAAGCCCAAGAAGGAGCAGCCATGAAGGTTGTGTGCAGCAACCCGCCCCTTTCCCGGCTGGATTGGTGCCTTCCCCAGGCACCGATCTGGCCACGAAAGGGGAGAGGATGGATACACCCCAAGCTCTCTTCCTGCATGGCTAGGAACCTTCTTTCCCAGGCATCCATTCGCCTGGGAAAGGGTCTGAGAGGGGGTGGATTCACACACACCAAGCCTTTTTTCAGGGTGTATGGGTGTCCTGGGGAGACAGGCACCCGGGGGTGGCGGAAGAAGAGGAGCATGGCTCCTGCTCCATCCCCCCATCCCCTTAACTGGCTTCCTTGTGAGGAGGTAGGTTAAGTCATGCCTCCCCCATACATCTGCCTCATGTTCCAACACAACTCTCCACTGTCTCAGGTAACTTCCTGTCATAAGCACTTCAGCTGTACAGGAAATAACCTGTTACTATCATCCTTGGCTTGCTGTTTATATTTGTTAATAAATGCATCATATAAAGACGATGCATCAATGAGAAGAAACATGTTCAATATCAGCAGAATGATAGACAACTGAAAAGACTTTTAAAATAGTACACAATTATACATTCATGGATTTACACATATGCTCTTAGAATACTATTTAGGTGACCTTAGCTGTCCCAGCGGGATTGCAGTTTTAAGTTAGAATTCTCGGAGAGTTTCAGTCCTTAACTGAATAGATGCAACAGACTGCGACCACTGAAAACATCTTTAAAGCATAGTGTGATAAACATATGTAACTTGAAGAAGCGTTTATGGTACACAAAGGCAATTTAATTAGTATAAAACCCAGGAGCCGGTGCATTTTAAGCTCATATACATTTCTTTTAGGAATAAATGTATAGTTTGATTCTAAAGTATATATGGCAACTTCTGTAAAACTCATGCATACATTTTACCAGCATAAAAGAATCATGTAACTGTTGAATAATGTAAGCAATATAAATTTTCTATGGCTTTATGCCCAAGACTAATTAATCACTTGTTTAAGAGTTTTAACACAGGAGGAGGAATAAAAAAGAAGAAAACTGAAAGATAATATGCATCCGTGGAAGCCAGCCCTAAATCAGGTCCCTAAAGAAAAACAAGCAGAACGCTAAATCAGAAGGTCATGAATATGGGTCTACTGTTGTCTATCATCCATGAGATGATAATAAATTAGACCATTTGAAAAGAAAACTGTTAGATCAACATTTCCTACAGTTGCCAGATATAGAATAAAGAGTAATGGAATGATTCACTATCAGAACTAAAGTATATTATATTCCATGCTAAGAAAAGCACACTGGCCTCCAAATGGAAACTCACTCACAGCAGCTAGAAAAGGACACAATGCACATATTATTTATTCTTCAAGTTGATGTTTGACCTGTAGCGATTCGTTCTAGTGAGAGTCAGGCTTTATTTGCTCCAATACCCATCAATGTGATTTTTTAGCAGTCTATGGTATTCACAACTCTTCTTCAGCACTACATCTGATGGGCAATCCCTGGAAGATATACTGTATCGAGGAGGGTAGGTGGCCTGTCACTGTTATATTATTTTTATATCAGTGTTTATTTCTATAACACTGTAATGGTACACTCGTTCTCTTCAGTGCTACCAAGAATGGGGCCTTTTCATTTCTTTCTTTCACAACAAATCTTGCTACAATCCTGTTTAAATTGTGTATGTTGTTATATTTGCCAACTCAAATGTTTTCTGAAAGATAACACGTAGCTGGGAAGTACAGAAAGGGAATCTAAACACTTGGAAGAGATAGCAGCTCACCCTAGGCAGAGACAGAACATGTAGCTGGGAACAGCATAAGGAATCTAAAGATAGCAGCTTAATCAATGACCCTGAAGTGGTGTTGGGTTTATGTTTAATACCCATGAAAAATACCACCTGATGATGGTCTTAGAAAGGTATGGCCTAGGGGTGGGTATGAACTTGGAGAAATCTATAAAAACACAAAGACATAAGGGGGAGCTTCAGCACAGACCTTCAGGCCTGAGGTGCCATATTCCTGCGGTGGCTACAAAATGGATCCACTTTGCTGACTATCTCTCTGGGGCTCCCAGTCAGCTGAACAGAGGGAGTTGCTTCGTATGATTTATGCATATTCTTCTTTACAGCTTACTGAGTGTATAATAAATCACAAGGCTTTTGTAACCCACATGGGTGTTTTGTATTGCTTCCAATCACAGAACGGAATTTCCTTGTCCTTTGGCAAGACAATACTCACAATGAGTTGATTTTCTTGCTTCCTTATTCACTGTCCAGCTTTTCACAACCATCCTAGAGTCAGGGAATACTATGACATGGACCATCCTGAAATTATACGGTTTTCAGCAATATTTTTACACTTCAGGATCTTGCCTAGTTATTTCATAGCTGCCCTTCGAAGTCCAACTCTTTTTCTGATTTCTTGACTGCAGTCCCTCCTATGATTGATGATGAGCCCAGAAGTATGGAAAATCTTGACTGGTTCAATGTATTCTTGTCTACTTTAAAGTATTTTTTCTTTTAATATTCACTGTAACCTTTCTTCCTTGACTTTCTTCAATAATCTTTCCAAATTTTTTGTTATTTTCTGCTATTATATGTTATCTGCATATTTTAGATTTTCTCTGATTGTTTAATGCCTTCTGTGTCTAATCCTGCCTTTATGTATGAAATTTTGGCATAAACTGATAGGGTGATAGATGAAACCTGTGGCTGAGCTCCCTGTCACTGGCAGCCATTCTGGCTGGTCCATATCTAACCTACACAGTAGCCCTTTGGTCCCAGGATAGATTATGCATCAGGGCAACCAATGTTTGTGGTACATCCATTTCTTAAGAGCGTCCATATTTGTTTATGATCTATGAGTTCTATCTGTTTGCTTGCTATGGATCTTATCTGACAATCAAATTTTTTTACGTAGTCACACCTGGGAAATTTCTCACTTAATAATAGTGGTAAGAGTTGTGGAATTTTGAGCATCATCTGGTTGCAAAGGGAATTAATCCAATGCTCCTGTTGATTACTTCAGTTTCTGGTGCCCTTTTCCCACCAGTGTTGGAATGTTGCGTGAATGTTTCCAGTCTGGGGACCACTCTGTTTTCTGTATTTGTTGACAAATTTTAGTTAGAACATTGGCATGCATTCTGGTTCCTGGTGACTATTTCTCTTATGAGCTCTGAGAGCAGCTTCTACTTCACTTCCAAAAATGTGGAAGTTTGTCATCATTGGGTTCTTTTTAAAATGATTCTGTCAGACCTATTACAGGGGTAGGCCAACCTGCGGCCCCGACGAGCCGGAGGCGCCCAGCGAGGCCTTGGGACTGGCCCCAACCCGGTCCTGCCGCTGATTGCCGCCGGGGCCTTTGGCCTCATCGCGCGCAGGGGCAATTGTCTATAGAAGCCCAGAAACATGCATTTAATTAACATTTTTAAAAAATCAAGCAATTTTTTTTTTGGCGTATCCTCCACTTTTTAAAAAAAGTGGTCCCACCATTTTGAAAATTTTGTCCTACATTCTTCTCCCGGTTTATTTTTATTGTAAATTTTCAAAAATTGTTTAATTATTTATTTTTTGGCTTCTCGGCCCCCCAGTTGTCTGAGGGACAGCAACCTGGCCCCCGGCTCAAAAAGGTTGCCTACCCCTGCCCTATTACATTTAATTTATGACTAATAAAACCTATATTTGAAGGGGCCTTACTTTAGGTAATAAAATTGGAACACACTATTTTTCTTCTGCACTTGCAATTGATTAAACTTGTGAGCAAAGTTGAAAGAAATTGCACCCTAACATTGTGTACAATATTCACACGCAAATTTCAGCTGTCTAGGAAGATAGTAGTGTGTTACAAGTTGCCTTTGATCAATTGTTAGTCCAAATAGTGTTAAATCTGTTGGGGAATCATTAAGTGGAAACTTATGTAAGTTCTGCTGATTTAAACATGTGGACTTCTAGTTGGGAGTAAACGTGGATTAAGCCCTCAGGTGACAAATGTTTATCTACATTCAAACAGAAACATTACCTTATCTGAGATATAAATGACAACTGTCCGTGCAAACTACAAACTCAATTCTACAGAATATCTGCAGCTATCAGCAGAAGGAATTTGGATATTGGTCTAGAAGGCTTGCTCTTGCTACAACATGTGTAGGGTTTTAAATTAATACTACTCCCACACAAACAAAACAAACAAAACAAAACCCGAACCTGGGACACTCAAGGAGGCCTCACCAACTTTCCTTTCCCCTGTTATCAGCCCATATTTCCTTGGAGGAAAAAATATTCCCTTGAAGGACAGGCTGTCGCTAGCCCCAGCAAGCCGGTGTGATAGCCATTGACAGAAAGAGGTAACACCTAGTTTTCCTCAGCCCCCCACCCCCAATAGAAAGCAGGAAATCAGACAGCATCTTTTGACAAGCCCACCCTCCTTCCTCTTGGAAAGTAGTGCCACAACCTGCATAATTCCTAACAGAAGGTAAGAATGACCATGTAGAGCCATTATTCAAACCCTCCAAACCCAGACTGGAGATGCGTAGAGTCTGCAATCTGGTACCATCTCCTTTTGTGTTTAAAAGAAATCTGAGAGGAAGGAGAGACTAGGTAAGATTCTCCTGATAAATAAGGCATCTCTCTCTTTCTTCCGCTGCGTAAATGAGTTCATATGTGTGCATGTATGGAGGAGGGCAGCTTTCTGTCTGTCAAAAGTTATTAACATCTGTATCTAATTACAGAATTATTCCAAGCTCAGTCAGTATCTGCGGAAGTATCAAAGAAAACTGGTTGGCCAGTACTGAGAGCCTGACATGTGTTTCCAGAAGTCTTCGCTTATCTTTTTTTTTCCAGGCAGGAGTTAGCAAGACTTTTAAACACTCTCAGAAACTCTGGAACACTACTCATTCAAATAATAAGGGGGCCAAAAATCTATGACTGGGTAAGCAAGAGAGATACTTCAAAAGTATATTTTGCTAATTCTGGCACAAAGGGGGGGCTGTTCTTTGAGCAAGATAAATTGGTTCTTGAATAGGGGTGTTGAGTCGAGAGTCAACGTATGGAGGTCACTTTATGACAAAACATTCTAATCTCGAATTTCGCAAAGACGCTACGGGATATCAATGAAGATGCAAACAGTATTTGGGACATGGTGGAAAAGGAGTGCAAGCTTAAGAAAATATTGCAAGTTGGTTATAATTTGTATTATTTGTGATTTTGTAAGCCATTCAAAGCTTGGTTCAAAGAGTGACCAATAATATTTGAAAAACAGTAAATAATTAAGAAGTATTTGAAAAAGGCACAACGTCTTACTGAAAAGTATAGACTGGGAGGAGGAATCAATGAGTTCTGCTAAGTTAGTTTGGCTGGTCAGATGATACGCTATTCAGTATGGGAAAGCTGGCATTCCTATTGTATAAAAACAACTGTGAGGCTGTACAGACCGGCCATTAAAGGCTGGCCAGGGGGCGAGTCGGGGCATGGCATCCAGACGAGAGGCCCCAAACTCTGTCCCCAGGCGGGCGTGAATGCCCATGTGCCGCCCACATGGTGCATGGCATCACGCACTCCTCTGGCTCTTCATCTAGATGACGCGCGCCTAATGGAGCGTCAAAAAGCGTGTGGTGCTGGCAACTTGGTGCCCGTTCCGTGGTGCAGAAAGGAGCCACTTTTTGGCAAGATCGGGCCACAAGTGTGTGGTTGCTGAGCAGCCCCGATCTGGCTCTAAAAGGGGCAGTCTGTACAGCCCCTTCGTGTCAGACAGATAAGATGGGAAGGAACTGTAGGGTTTTAAAGGAGACAAAAATAACTGTACTGTAAGGAACATTTTTATCTCTAGAACCGGCTCTATACAACCTGTTGTGAGACTCAGTTTTTGTAGCCACACTGCAAAATAAAGCAGACTGACCCCAATTTAACTGTTTGGCTGGGTCCATTCTGTGGAATCCTGGGATTTGTAGTTTGGTGAGGCTTCACCTGGGTCTATTCAGAGTGCTCTGTGGCTCACCAAACGACAAATCCCAGGATTCCACAAGATAGTGTTTGGGCAGATAAAGTGGTATCAAACTTATTTTGCAGTGTGGCTAGACACTCAGGGTTTTTTTTTTAATAATGTATGTTAAAAAACAATTTCTAATCTTGTTCAACTTTTAAGTTGAACACAAATTCCATGTATTTTTGTTATTTCGGATTAAGAACAGTATCCCTTGTGGTTTTTCGAAGTCGGTACACTTGCATGCTCACTAATGAATGAGCTGAGGTATGAGAATGTTATATTTTTGCAATCTTCCTCTGTGCAATTTATAGAAGTCTCTTTCAAGTACTTCTGCAATGCCGCGCCATTTTCCATTCATTCTGCAAATAACATTTTATCATGTTAAGTTGATTTTATAACTTCTTTTTCATGACCCAATATGGTAGTTTTATGTTCTCAATGTATGTATCTTCCATCAATGTTTTTGACTGTCACCCAATAAATTTTCTTTAAGGAAGAAGTTGCAAGCTGTTAGTTGTGTATATGGATGTGTCTATCACTATACTTACCGCGATGCAGCATTAATCAATATTTATAACTGACATCTCAAGTGTCCATATATATAATCTTATTATCGTGACAAAGTGGTATATTTTAATAGATGCAATCATGATAGTAATTCTGTAAAAGACTAAGTACTTGGACTTTTACTCTTGTTATGCAAGTTCCGTGTGATAGAAGTATCTTAATTTACTATAACAGAAGCCTAGCTAATAATTTATTGTAACAGAAGAGACTATGTTGAAAGCATCTGGTTAATAAGTTAATGCATACAAACAGTGGCCACTGCTAAAATAAGAAAGTTGCACATTCTTTCCTGGTGTTTAGAAAAGGATGAAGGTCTAACGGAATAATCATGGTCAAATGTCCAACTACTTTCAACTTTCACAAAGTTTCAGCCAGCTAGAAATAATTTAAATCTTCTAAGGACTGTTTATAAATGTACTGGTAACTTATTTTTAAAACGTTTTATTTATTTCTGCCAAATAAAGATTATGGTTCTTACATAAGAATTGTAATAGTTTTCTGAATCCAGCCAATTCTGGATATTTTGACAAACTTTTCTGGGTTCCGACAGCAGTGTGTAGTTGTACAATCCTACACTGAGAACAGAGCAAGTGCAAGTGGGAAACTGCAACAAAATGGTTATGTTGTACAACATGTTCAGAATTAAGCTAGGCCGATGTCTTGGCTATGATACTTCAAATCTCCTCCTCAGTTTTCCAATGCCCCGCCACTTAACATTCCAGGCCCCTGAACAGTGCTCATCAGCCATGTTCATTGATCTGTTCTGGGCTTTTATTTCTTCTTATGCATGATAGATGCTCTACATAATTTGACTACATAAAGAGATCAACACTGGGATAATGAGTTCTCTGGCATTAATTATCAATAGAGAGGTTAGTAAATATTTGCGCTGCATCAGAACATGCTAACCAATGTATTTTGTTATCATTTGAAAATACTATATATTATATGACACACAAAGTGGAGATCTGTGTAACAGTGCAAGTGTGTAATACAGTGCGCCCGTGCCATACGCGGGTGCGCCATACGCGGCCTTGAGCATACGCGCTCAAGCCGCGGGGCGTGCACGGGGAGGAAGGGCGGTGCGTCCCATTCAATTGAATGGGCGTGTGCGCCCGTTGCGCCCTGCGCCGCCGCGCACGAGCCCCATTGTTTCCAATGGGGCTCGAGTATAGGTGAAATTCGCCTTACGCGGAGGGATCCGGAACGGATCCCCCGCGTAAGGCGAGGACGGACTGTAGATCTACTAGCTCAGTCTTTCCCACTCTATATGCCACCTCTTCCCCAGTACACATAGCTAAATCTGAACAAATTAATTTATATATTAGCTGCCAATACATTAACTGTATTATTTATACAAGAAGTAACCGAACCAGAAACAAAATTCATACATTTACTTTTTAGAAAGTCAAAGTATGAATTTCAGGAGGTTACTATAATCTGGTTACTTTTACTACCTTTTCATAGGTTTTCAGAACACACTGTGAAAAGTCTAAACTACCACCACAGTGAGAACAAAATGCTTGTTTCAGCAAAAACATCTATAACTTGCTATGAAAATACAAGGGAACAGGAGAGAGACCAATGTGATTCAGGCTTTTGAAGAGAAAGGAATCTAACTAGTGAGACTATACAGGAAAGTATATCAGTCTTAAATAATGAACTGAATAATAAGAAGCTATTTTATTTGAAACTTGTAACTCTTTACCTTTTGATATTCAGTAATGCCCAAGGAATTCCTGTGGGCGTGTTAAAGGCGGGAAGGAGCTTCTCTCCTAGTTCCACTGCTTTCTTTCGAAATATCTGTAAAATTATAATATGCAATGGTCATGTGATATCTGTAAAATTATAATCAGCAACTTACATGTAACCATATTTCTGATTTGACCAAGAGCTACAAATCAAGCTCAGTTCATACATTATAATGTAAGCCACTAAACCATGGTATGTAGAATTCAGAATGTGCTAGAGGTGCATGTACTCTTTTTTTGTCCTCTATAACAATTTCATCAGCATTTGAGGTCATTGTAAAAGGCAGAATCAACAGTGAAAGAAATATGTTTATGTTCAGATTACATTCTCAAACACTGCATGTTACAATCTGCTAGGAATTGTTATCTTTAAGAGGGGAGATTAATATGTGGGGGGGGGGGGGGGGGGGAAGAAATATCTTGCAAAATATCCAAACAAATTTACAGTACAATACAAAATTTAAACAACCTGTAACCAAAAAAATATAAAAAAATAAATCCTCATAAATATGTAACAAGAAATGAAAACAGTGTATTTCAGCAGACAGATGGAACCAGGGCAGTTAAATGATCTTTCATACTTAAGATAAATCCAGCTGTTTCAAAACAAGCTTTTTAATAATCTAGGTTTTCTCATTCTTTTGTAATAAAAAATACTGGACAAACAGCAGGGCTACTCTGCAATTTTCTCAGTCGAATAAAAAGTAGGTTGAACATACAATTTAGACAACTTAACACATGAAGTTACATCAGTAAATCTCTATGTATAACCTTTGTATTACAAGAATCAGAAAGTGTTGGCTAATGCCTAAAGTTAAGGCTTAAAGTGCTGGCTACACATAAGAATCTTTTCTTTTAAACTCCAAGCAAAGCACTCAAAGCACTGTAAATCTAAACTGAATAAGGTTAGCTGAATGAAAATTTGGATCTGCTTCAAAAGGATAAGATTGTATTGTTTTCTCATTAAAAGCAATGTCTACTCCCATTAGCTGATTTAAGGCTAATTCAAGGAACAGAAATAATCCAGTTTCACTCCACTTCAACTGCCATGGCTCAGTGCTATGGAATTCTGGGATTTGGAGTTTGCTGTTGAACCTGAACTCTGACAGAGAAGGCTAAATGTCTCAGAAAACTACCATTCCCAGAATTAAATAGCATTCAGACATGGCAATTAAAGTGGTGTTAAACTGGATTATTTATGCAGTGTGGCTGCAGCCATAGTAAAACAAAGGACAAATTCAATTTATTCTAACTGAAGACATAGGTTTAAGTTTTATTTTCTTCAATCCAAATAAGCTGGAAAGATACGTCATTATTGCAGAAATACCATGTAATCTTTTAAGTAACAAACCAATACTCTATATATGCATGTATAAATTCAAACATTTTAGTCAAAAAATCAATGCAAAAATGTATAGTTTGCATTTCCCCCCTTTGTTTTAAAATGTAATAAAAAGGATGTTTTTTTTTAAAATTGATTAAAAAATTTTTTGTTGACTTATCAATGGGCCAATGTAACACTTAGCAAAAAAGGAACCATCTCCTTCTCTGAGTAGTGTAGTGAAAAACAAGAGCTTAGTCTGCTCTGGGAAAACCTAAAAGGAGCACCAAACCCCTCTGCTCTCTCCACTGTGGTGCTGATTCTGACCTTTTTTGGCAGCTCTTTGTTGCTTCTCCCTGAAAGGAGGGCGGTTGGTGATTCTTTTAGGTTTTCTCAGGATGAACTAAGCTCATGTCTTTTACCACTGTACTCAGAGAAGTAAATTACACCAATGTTCTTCCAGTGATAAGGAACTGAGCTGTGAAGATTTGAATAAGATAATTATTTGTGTTTGTCTGGCAGCTTTTTTTGGTTAAAATCTGGCAAAATTATCACATTAAGGTTAAAGGCTGTAATCACTGCTAACATAATCGCCAATATCTTTACTTTGCCTTTGCATCCTTTTTGGCACGTGCTTGTTTTCTTAGCCCTGGCTGAGTCAGGTTACCTCCCCCCACACATTGCACAGCCATGATTTACTGTGGTTCCCTCTTCATCCAGCCTTCAGGGTGAGCATAAATAGTTTTACCTGTCAAATTGTGTAAATTCTTTGGCAACCTTTTCCTTTGCTCAGTCCTTTACAGCCTTTGTTACATGCCTCTGTTTGACCCTTGACTTAGGTCACATCAAAATTCATAATTCTGGCCACAAACCCTGCCCTCAACTTAAACATGAGGTCAACTTATCCACAAGTATATACATTAAATCCAATTGTTACAACGTAATTGGAATTTACTTTTTTAATTCTTATTCTCTGTCACTAAGCAGTTAAAGTATATATTTTTTTTATTTAAGGGGGAGCAACTGGAAACTTACAACTTTTTAAACCATATTAAACTTAGGTCAAGTCAGATCACCTAGTTACTTTCAAGATTCTAACAAAATATGTTTATAACATAGATGACTACACAATATAAGGATTTAACTAGAGCATTTAACTGGACTTCCCACTTATATTTCCCAGCAATTGCTATACAGAGATTGGTATTCTCTGACTGACTGATCTGGCTTCAGACCCTTTGCTGCTGGAATGGAATGGGGCAAGGAAGAAAACTGGGTGCGCAGACACTTTATGATGATGTGATAGGCCTGGGCTGCTATTTAAGCCCTGCTTCTTGTTTGGAGAGATTTCCCCTGAAACAGCTCCATTCCCATCCTCCCAGTCTCCAGTAGATGAGCTGCCTGGCTGGCAGGAAGGCAACTTTTTTTTAAAAAAAGTCCTCCTGCTAGGTCAAGTTTTTTTTGAGGGGGGATACTCTACACAGGCTAATTGGTTTCTCCTTTTGGATGAATTGTTACTAGAGCTGCTACTGTTTAAATGGGTCAACGTGATCAGGTTTGAGCCCCAGGAGGCAAATTGTCACAAGTGACTGGTCATTTTAGAAACCTAGGGCATCACAGCTGTGGGATCTGGGCCCAGGATATAGATTGCCACTGTCATCTTCCTGAAGAACCCACCTTTACAGTTGTGAGGCATAGGGTTGGGATGCTTTCTCTCAAATGGATTTTTACCCAAGAACCGAAACATGAATCAGGTCTGTTCGACTGAAATCACTGTCTATATTTCACCCTTCTGCAGGTCTTTTGTCATAAATTCAATAAACTGTTGTCCTAGTTCAACCCAATAGACTGTTCTCTGCCTCTTATTTCCATTTCAAGTTGCAAATACTACCCCTAATACAGAAGGTAACTTAGGGGCTATACAGACCACTCCAAAGGGGCAGTCTGCAGCTGCTCCTTTACTGGCTGATTCGGGGCCACGGCAATCTCACGCCATGGCCCCAATCTGGCCTCTGGAGAGCGCAAAAAAAGGAGCCACAAAAAGCAGCTCCTTTTTGTACCCTCCAAGGGGAACCATAGCTGCTGCAACGTGGCTTTATGACGCCCCTTTGGGGCTGCATCAGGTGGATGCAGCACTAGAAGGGCATCATGATGGTACACGCCGTGTGGACCGGTGTGTGCCAAAATGTCACAATGGGGGCAGGGCTAGGGTGTCCAGCATGCGGACGCTGCACCCTAACTCTACCCACAGGTCAGCACAAAGTGCTGGTCTGAATAGGGCCTTACAATAACCATGATTACCAGCCATTGATAGCAACAAACACTCCACAAAAAGAAAAAAAGAAAAAAAAAGGGGGGGGGAACCACTTAACAAAACAGTTCCATTGATGAACTGCTCTTATTTTAAGTTCCTTTTAATGTTTAGTAGAAATCTACTTCAATTTGGAGAAATGGAAAAAAGAAGAAAAACATTTGGTAACAAATTTGCTTACAGCAGCAAGATTAATTATAGCAAGATGTTGGAAAACAAAATAAATGTAGAAGCGGAGGATTGGTATAAAGAAGTATGGAAATTAGCGATTAATGATAAATTGACATGTAAATTGAAAGTAAAAAAGGACTATGGCAAAGAAATGATTTTGAGGGGATTTGGAAAGAATTTATTGAGAAAGTATTGAGAAAAGAAGACGGAAGATTATCTCCACGAGATGAACTGAAATTTTGGATGGACTATAGGGATGAATATGGCTCTGAGGAACGGGAGCACTGAGGTGAAATATAAAATAACTTCTTAAAATGTAATAGAATGTAGGAATATATTTATATATAGAAAAAATAATAAAAAAAGAAATCTACTCTCCTGTAACTTAAGTCCGTCCTACCCTCTGGGGCATCAGAGGACAGAATTGCTCTCTCCTCTCTGTGACAGCCCTTGGGAGGTATTTAAAGAGTGAAGTCATGTCACTCCTCACTCTTCTCTTCATCCAGCTGAGCATATCTAGCACTTTGAACGTTTCCTCATATGTTTTGTTCTCTAGTACCAGTCCAGATTGTGGTAAGAGATGGATATAGCAAATATAGAATTTATTCAGGACTCTTTATAATTTCTCTGCTTATTAAATTTCATTATTTATTAATTGTTTCAGCCAATGCAGATATTACTGAATTCCAAAATTGTTATCCCTTGTCTCCATAAATCTATATAACTTGAAGTTATTTCTGTTTCTGTCATTATGAACAAATTTATATTTCTCTTTTTATATTAAGAATCCTATTGACATTATCAATGGAAGGAACAGTTTAAACTGGGGGAAAAAACTTTATTCCTTTCCATTTTCTGACAACTCATGTGCACAACATAAAGGCTCAAAGACAACTAAGATCACCATCTGTAATAGTAAGAGAAATGACATATGCTTGTATAAAGATCTAGGCAGATCAAGCATATACAGTGAACCCTTCCCCTCAGGGGAAAATATGTGGACACTCTAGCCCCATATCATTCAATGGATGGCAATATGCATGCACAAGCATGTGCCCCTACCATCACTGAGGCCACCTCTGTGATGTTTAGTGTGTTAAGAAATTACATATGCTTGTATAAAGAATCTAGGTAGAACAGACATATACAGTGAACCCATTTTCCATGGGGGTTCAGTTTTGCTCCCCCTAAAAATGGGAAGAAAACGTGGACACTCTAGCTCCATATTTTTCAATGGGCAACCATATGCATGTGCCCCTACTGCCACTGAGTAATAAGGGATACGGCAATCTGTGGACAATTAAAACTGTGGATTGCTAGCCTGCCAATAATAATAATAATAATAATAATAATAATAATAATAATAATAATAATATATTTATGTTTCCCCGCTTCTCCCGGTTGCTAATATAATGGGCCCACTGTATAAATGGATTGGAATCCACAATTCTTCTCAGACCGCCCTAACTTTCTCTGATGTAGAGTTTTAAAGTGTTTTAACAGATATCTTTATTAGTCTGTCTATTTATTAGTTTGTTTATTTAAAATTTACTGTGTTTTATTCAAACATTTTCATGCATTGTAAGCTGTCTTGGATTCAATCTTAGGTGGAAATACATAAATAGATTATGAAACCCAACTTATAGCAACACATTTACTTTTAACTGTTTACTCTGTCATTTTATTAAAAGCACTTTCTACACAGTCCTGTAATATATATAATTGTTCACATATTTAATCATAGCTAGGTATTAACCCTTATCACACGCCACAGAACACACCACCTGTGATTTTAGCAAGGCCAATAAACCTGACCTTTTCATAAAGGGCAAGTAGTTCTTTAACTGGAAGCTTATTTTATCTTTTTATTCATGTGAGGGAAAGTGAACTGGTATGGTAAAGACTTAGTAAAATGATCGCCATACTAGATGTGTTCTAGTGCTCAAAATTTTTGTCACCTTCAGTTTTGATGCAAATAAATCATTTTTGTATTGGAAGTCCATTATTCTTTCCCCGCACACCAGACATGGTCTTTCATGACTAGAAAGAGTGGCTGTATTCTATATATTAGTATTAGACAACACAAACTTTATTTGTTCTGATAAGGTGCAATTACTCTTTTAGAAATGGAAAGCAAACTGCAATCTAACCATTCTAATTTGTAATAAAAGTTGAGCAGTAAATGGTAAAACCTAAACTTACATCTATTAATAGAATTTCTGTTAACACCTGAGCAGGCTGGCCTTAATAGAGCAGACTAAACATATGCTGTTGTGTAAATATTGCTACACTTTCATATACAAATTAATAATTGTGTCACTTATAATTTTGTTTTAAGAGTCTTCATAAAGGACAAACAATAATCAGCATGAAAACATAGAAGGACACAATAATGCATATGCAGGAGTGTAGCAATAAGGCATTTTTAAATGTTAAAAGGCTGTTTCATGGACCTATACAAAGAATATTTTGGGAGCAAAGGTGGCCCTTCTATTCCACAGAGTTACACTGGAGGACCTACAAATGCCTAGAGAAGTGTTTTATCTAGGAATTTATAGGTCTTTCAATGTGACTGTATGGTCAACCTCTGACAAAGTTGTGCTGCAATACCTATAGATTCTCAGAGATAACGTATTAATCAAATTGGCAAATAATCAAATCTGCAAACTTGGGATTTCAGAATACCTGGTACTCTCTAGATGCTACAGAGCAAACAATTCTTGCCATATTAAGAGAAAATATTTCAGAGCACTTGTGACTGTTGAAGACAGACTGTAGTCTTAAAGCAGAATTAAGCATTTAAGAAGCAACCAAGAGACTGTAACCCCTTTCCTTCAGTTCTTCCCCTTATCAGGATCCGACTGAATATCAACTCAGTGGGGTTAAAATACTGCTCCCCCCTAATTTATGTTAATATTTAGCATCTGTAATGTCAAAAGAAGTTGGTGAGATTTTTTTAATGAAAGGAAGGAAGTCTGCAACCCTACACTTCCTTAACTCTGGGAATAATAATTGGCCACAAACACTTGCAAAGATAGAATCTAACAATTCACCACAACAGTCCTTGGAAGCAGATTCACATATTCAGAAAAACCATGTGGCTCAGCTTCTTCCAGAAGCATCAAGTTATTTCAAGAAATGAGCTGCACGATGATGTTTTAATGTTCCTACCCTGGTTTAAAAAACAAAACAAAACAAATAAACTAAACCAATCAGCAGATGGAGAAGTACCATGTCACAGAGAAAGGTTCTCACTTCACTGGGAAGTTTATAATGCATGCTTATTTTGAATGTTCTTCATGAAGAATGATTATCATAGTCAGTTAATCCATGCCTTTGCTACCTTTCTGAGTGTTGGATCCAACACTAGGAATTTATTCAATGTACTCTGCTGATTTCTTAAGTGGCGGATTTCAGATTTTTGTTAGGTCTTCCTAAGCAGATATCACAAGAGGAAAAATATATAAATCAGGAGCATGGTCTTCTTCCCCTAAAAGCAGATTTACAGGTAATCTCTTCCAAAATACAAAAACCTACTAATTGCTACTAATGCTGTGCGAGTAGCAGTATTCCTACAACTAATCTCTCAAAGGTGTGCTACAGGCAGTTTTCCAGTCACTCTCACAGAACTTTGGACTTTAGTGTTAAAGTTAGTTACTATTTATGACCATATATAATCTTACCTCTTCGCCAGAAAGATAATATGCTGAAAGCAGCCCACCAACAAAACGAATGTTCACTTCAAAAACAGAGACTTCTGCATTCTAGGAATACAAATACAGTTTAAGTTTCAAGTTAATTTTCAACATCAAAAGGTTAACCAAATGCCAATGGAAGTTTTCAGTACATTTTAATGTATTTTTCTTGTACAGCCCTAACATAAAGATGATACTATGTTTCAGTATTTTAGTTAGAAATGTGGCCTGTATTATAGAAAGAGAGCTAGTTACTAGGAAATCTCCCTTGCCTCTAGGAGCCTTAGCCATTCTGTTTTGAATTCATTTTTGTCAGTGTACAAATTAATTACACAACAATGAAAAATTATTAGTATAACTCAAGATGCGCAGACAACTGTTAATTTGGAACTGCACCAACTCCAAAGCTTTACAAAGTAATTAATCTAGATATCATAGAATCCATCTGATCCTGGTGGAAATATTGGAGATCATCTCATCCAACCTTTCGTTCAATGCAAGCTCTCCAATGCAGGACGCAGCTACAGCATTCCCTAGATCTTGTGACCAAGCCTCTGCTTAAATACCTCCCGTAAAACCACCTCCAAGATGCTTTTGTCCCCTGCCACTGCTGAATGGCTCTCTTCCAACTAGGTGGAATCTGTTGCTCTTCAGTCCCCTCCCTCCGACTGCTTTTAGTCCTGCCCTCTGGAGCAAAAGGAAATAAGTCTTTTCCATCTTCTGCTCCCAGAAACCGCCTGAGAGGATTGGGCAGGAGCATTTTTGCCATGTTTTGGGCCCATGGGCCAATTTAATGCCAGAAAAAGGCATTTTTAGCAACAAAAAGTGAACACAACTCACTTCATGTTTTAGCCTGTCCTGTGCTTAAATTACCCAGGGTCTGTGTGGCAAAAAAAGTCCCTCTGTGGTCCCCAAGAGTATTTGATTGCAACATCCCTACTTTGTACCTAATGTACCATAGGTTGTCTATTCCTGAATATATACTGACATTCATACAGCAGGAAGAGAAAAGAAAAAAGAGTTCCTGAGTTCCCAAAGTGGTATTAACTCAACTTGACTTCCATTTAGATTAACCTCTGACTGAGGCCTGAAACATTTGGGCCAAAAGGAGCGGCTCCTGGCTGCTTCGGTGGCTTGTCATCCAGATGATGCCCCCCCCCCCCCCCCAGTGGCTGAAAGCTGCTCCAAGGTAGCCCGAGGCCACCAGGAAAAGGAACAGAAAAAAACAAACACAAAACAAACACAAAACAAAACAAAACAAAACTCTGCCCATTTGGGACCACAGTAGTGGCCTGCTTTGAGAGTGGGCCGTACAGTAAGCACAGTCCCTGGCTGATTGCAGCCTGATTTGCCAGAGGCCACTCCTTGCTGCCTGTCTCCTTCACCTCTGAGTAAAACATAATAAAAAACTGAATTTGTAATCAAAGGATTTGTGAACAGAGCTGGGGCAGTGTCCCTGCTTCCTTCTGGCAACCATCAGGAATGGAGGGAGTTGGGCCGAAGTGAAGGAAGACAACTGCATCAGAGGAAACAGCAGCAGCTGTATAGTATATTATGAAGTTTGAGCAACTCTGGCTCAGAAAACTCTGTGTGTGTGTGTGTGTGTGAGTTCATAGGGGCATGGAAAGGCTCACATGGCCTTCTTTTCTTGCTCATACCACTCAAGGACTCTGACAGGCTCTGGTGGTTGATCTAGTGGAGTGACCACATGGGACTGAAAAGGAGGGGATGGAGCTCAGCTGGTCAGTGACTGCTTTCTCCATTCTCTTTTTCCAAACGCTCATGCCCAACCTCCCCAAAAGCTGGTGAGAATTGTGAACATATTGGCACGTGTCAAGACTCTCCCTCCCCATCTTGTGTTTCCACAGCTAACTGCACGCTTGCAGCTGACAGTCACAAGAGAAGGCCAGTGGTAGAGCTCCTGGCACCCATGTGATGAGAGGCAAACAAACTAAGTAATATTAAGAGTCTTAGAGTCCAGAACTCAGAGCTTTTAACTCTAAAAGCTCATAACATTTCTTCAAGCCTCTGTGGACCCTAAGTACCTCATAACCCCCTGGGGTCCGCAGACCACAGGTTAAGGACTGCTGGTTATGACATCTGAAACTTTAAATGTTTTGAGACTTTGATAATTGAAGATCCGCCTCTCCCTATATAGATTTGCCTGAGGCCTGCAGAAGGGGCCTCCCTTGTGTTATCCAATGGGGGCAATATGAAGTGGGAGACATGAGGGATGGCCTTCTAAGTTGCTGTGCACTGAATGTAGAATGACTTCCCCTTGGAGGTCTGAATAGTGCAGTGTTGGTTCCTTTCTTGTGCCAAGCCAAAATATGGCTTTTTATTAAAATCTTCAGGAAATGATTTGTTTCAGTGTATACATGTATATCGTTTTAAACTGTTGTAATTTTTAAATGAGTTTTAAACTGTTGCTATGTTTAATGTTTTTATTTTGCTTTTAATGGGGAACTGTTTTTAATTGTCTATACTGTGGGCAGCCCTGAGTTCCTATGATAAAGGACAGAATATTCCAGTGTATCTGGATGGATTAAAATGAGCTCCTTGACTGTTCCCTTGGATATTATCACATTAAGTAACAAAGACTAAACTTTGGCAGCAATCCAATAGAAACTTACATGGAAGTAAATGACATTGAACTCAAGGACTTAGTTCTGAGTAGAGATGTGGAGGACTGGAAAAAACTGGAAAATCTCAAAAATCCCCATTTTTTTCTGAAGCCTTTTTTGTCCCCCCCCTCCTCAAAATAGGAAAAACTGAAAAAAGAAAAAAAAAATGATTATGGAATGTTTTATTTTAGCATAACAAATAAAATATTTAAGATAAGGTATTAATATAATCTCCAAATCATTTCTAAAAACTATGTACACTATCAGATTATTCTAATTTCTGTGTACTCAATGAGGAGGACAAGCAAGTCCTAGGATACCCACTGAATTCTCTAATGCAACCAACAGTAAGGTGTACTTCTTTCTTTAGAGGGCACTGAAAGTATCTGGTCTATGTTTGGAAACATACTAAATAAAGAAATATACTGACATGTGAAAGAAAGGGTGGAGAAGCTTGTTTCAATCTGGGTAAAACTGCAGTTTTTAGAAGTCCATGATAACTATGGTGATGACAAACATGAAGCAGATGCAGAGGCTGAAAATGATAACCAGGGCTGTATTTGCACTGAAGAAATAATGCAGTTTGACACAACTTTGCCACAGCCAAGTGCTATGGAATTCTGGGATTTGTAGTTTTACGAGACATTTAACCTTCTCTGTCAGAGAGTTCTGCTGCCACAACAAACTATAATTCCCAGAATTCCCTAGCATTAAGCTGTGACAGTTAAAGTGGTCAAACTGGAATATTTCTGCAGTGCAGATGCAGCCCAGAGCTTGGGAAATGAATCTGATTAATTTCATGCCTATTTGTTGAATCTATTTGATACTGTGGAGAGGAAATATAAATAATTTTCTGTGTCACTAATGTTGATTTCTTCTGAGTTTATTTATTTATTCATTTTACCTTCTCCACATAAACTAGCAAAACTAAAGTTCAGGAGATTAATACTCCATTTGTTATAAATAAGTTTTTTTTAAAAAAATAAAAGTAAATTCCATTCATAATAATTGTTTGAATACACCATATTTTAATATACCAATTGTGATAATTTCATGCCAAATCAAATTGTACATACAGTGCTCCCTCGGGTTACGAAATTAATTCGTTCCGCGGCTAATTTCGTAACCCGAAAAACCTTCGTAACCCGAATTGCCATAGGCGCTAATGGGAAAAAAACAGCGCCGGCGTTTTTTCGTAACCCGAAAAAACGTTCGTAACCCGAAACAATAAATCCCTATGGGATTTATTCGTATCCCGAAAAATTCGTAAGCTGGGTAATTCGTATCCCGAGGTACCACTGTAGTCATATTTAATGTTTCGAAAGAGAGTGACTTTCAATCTGTAAAAAGTACTCATGTTGCATTTTTAATTTTTCTTAAGATTTCAATTCCCCCCCCCCCCCCCTCAAAAAAACCTTTTCCCCATGACTTCAAAATTTCCAAAAATTTTACATC
>NC_056522.1:104077508-104188000 GCF_019175285.1 Sceloporus undulatus | reverse complement strand
CCCCCCCCCCCCAGTAAAAAACCTTTTCCCCATGACTTCAAAATTTCCAAAAATTTTACATCTCTAGTTCTGAGTACAGTGGTACCTCGGGTTACGAAATTAATTCGTTCCGCGGCTAATTTCGTAACCCGAAAAACCTTCGTAACCTGAATTGCCATAGGCGCTAATGGAAAAAATAGCTCTCTGCTGCCCTCCGGTGGCGGCCTTTCCATTTAAAACAGCGCCGGGGTTTTTTCGTAACCCGAAAAAACCTTCGTAAGCCGAAACAATAAATCCCTATGGGATTTTTTCGTATCCCGAAAAATTCGTAAGCTGGGTAATTCGTATCCCGGGGTACCACTGTACATGTATGTAGGATCATAGTACTAAGCACATAAAGACTCTTATACAACAGTTAGATTATTATAAATTGTAATTCCATAGTGACATGACAAACAGTTTTGGCAGAAAGATTTATGTTTCCAAGAAACATTATGCAGGAAAGAGATAAGTTAAGCGAGGTAATGCCAGTTGTAATTCTGCATCAAAGGATTTCCTGCAATTAATTGTTACAATCTGAAAAATACTGAAATACATCTACTTTGCAACTTTAAACAATTAGTTTCTGCCTTTGGCCTAACATGAACTGATCACAACTTTTCAGCTTTATATTCACACTTTCTCTAGAACAGGACTTTATTTCAATTTTTCAGAATCTGAGACCAACACTTATATAGTATATATGATTTACATTCTAAAAAGGTACTCAAGAAAAATGGGATGCAGATGCTCATTTCTATATCAGGTAGTCGGGAATTTAGTTGAATGTTCTGTTCATATGAACAGTGGAGCAACATGTATAGTTGGCTCTTGGTATCCGCGGGGGAAATGTTCTGGACACCCCCCCCCATGAATACCAATATACGTGGATGCTCAAGTTCTGTTGTCCCCAATGGTGGCGCATGTACACAACCACACTGCCATTAAGAACAACGGAACTCCAAATGTGGTGCATGCACGTGGCTGCCCTGCCGTGGCCATGTTAGAGACAACAGGTCTTAATAGCTTGTTATCAACTTCGGCTGATACGCCAGCTGCATCTTTTCTTGGAGCTGGAGGATCTGGAAACGGTAGTACTTGCGCTGGTAACCTCACAACTTGACTTCTGTAATGTGCTCTACATGGGGCTACCCTTGTGCCTAGTCCAGAAACTTCAATTAGTTCAAAACATTCCGGCCAGATTGATCAATGGAAAAACCAGACGTGACCATATAACACCGATTTTGAAATCTCTTCACTGGTTGCCTATTAGTTTCCGGTAAACAGTACAGTACAAGGTGTTGGTGATGACCTTCATGGCCTGGGTCCAGTTTATTTGAGGGATTGCCTTCTTCCATATAATTCACTCCACGCACTTAGGTCCTCTGGGAAAAATTTACTGCAGCCAATAAAAATCAGGTTGGCTGCGGTTACCCAGAGGGCCTTTTCATCAGCCGCTTCCACATTATGGAATGGCCTGTCGGAAGAGATCTGACATATTGGCAATCTAGTTAGCTTCAAAAAAGCTGTCAAAACGGATCTTTTCTGACAGACCTTCCCTGAATAATGCATTCGGTCTCCTCTCTGATATAGACCATCCTGTTGATACCCTAAGATGTCCTATTTCTCCTGTCCCTGACTGTTTTAATAAGTGTTTTAATGATTTAAAAGGTATTTTATTATTGTCATGTTGAAATTATTGTTGTGCATGTAAGGTAGGAAAGGTTAGTGCGATTTATATTTTATATTATATGAATTGTATGTATTTTATATTATAAAGTTTTATTACTGTTGTAAGCTGCCTTGATCCTATGGGAGAGCTGGGATAAAAATAAAATGTTGTTCTTATTATTATTGTTATTATTAGCAGTGCAGTCATGTACATATGCCATCATGGGACAATGGGAGCTGTTCTTAATGGCAGCATGACCACCTGCATGTGCCACCATTGGGGACAAGATGGCCTTGCCGTTTGTAGATGTTTGAAATCATGGATGGCAAGTCCACAGATACTGTGGGCCAACTGTATATAGGGAATACAGTGCACTCTTCGTATTGAGAGGGGTTTGGTTCAGGCCCCTCCACATATGCCAAAACCACAGATGATCGCACCCCATATTCTTCAAGGGTGACAATTTGAATGCACATCACTGCCATTGCATAACATGGTGTGTGGCAATCTACTGGTGGTCAAATTAACATATCTAAAGCCTGCAGGTACACAGGCTCCATTGTCCTAATCACTTTACCACGTTTGCTCTTTCTGAGATTTATGTTTTGAAATAGAAATTTAGTCATAGTCATAGTAATATATGCCCCATACAAAAGTCCATAAAGACTAATACTCACCACATTGAAATCTAGATTTTTCTCCACCCACTCTTTGGCTTCTTGGAATTCATCTTTCATTTCCATGATATATAGTGTATCCAATGCATCAACAATTGTTGCTCCTTGAATATTGCCTGAAAATAGCCATTGAAACAATTACTGATGTAATTCCTTACTAGCTGTTGTCATGATAGTCTGCTGAATCAATTTCTATATAATCTGCTGTATATCATTAATTACAACTGAAATGCAAATGAACTTCAAATTCCATGCTGTTGCTGAACTAATTTCCACAAAAGAATACTATCTGGGATTCTTTTATATACTGTTTAGAGCATCATTTTCTCATATAAACTACATCCTTTACTCTCAGCCACTTGCAATTCCCTTCTATAAGTATGTTCCTTTGTTCATATTCTGCACTATTCAAGTTATCCATGCTGGATTTTAAATTCTTGTTTAATTCTGTTCTCTAATGTTTGAACTGTAATATTCATTTATTTTAAATGTTAATATATTGCTATGGTTTTGTATCTACTGTGACAAGAAAGTGGACTTAATCAGTGATTTTAAAGGTACAATATTTCAATTCTGACCCATATTGTACATCCTTATGATTTTTGCCTTTAGTAAGCCCTAACACAACCCTTACCTATGAAGATACACCTGTTTATCTATTAACAATAGAAGGCGCTAGCTATGAACAATATTGCATTTTCGTACAAAAATACTTTTCAGACAATGCAAGTATGTGGTAGCTCTAGAAGGGAATTGTGGTTTTATGAAAGCATTATCCACCTAGAATGCCTCCGATTGACATATATAGAAATATCTTGAAGCAAGTCCACATTAATCAGCATAAATGACCTTTCCCTTGGTTATAAAAACACAAATATTGGACATTCCAGATTATGCCCTATATAAACCACATTCTTTTCTCTCCACTTATTGAAATTAAATATAAGAAAGTGAGGGGCACATTATATACTATGGAAGGTTTCAATAAACTGAACTTGGATAAATGAAGAACTGAATAAACTCTCAATCACTGAATGTTAAATTGCCAAGTAAGTCCAACACCTACAGGAAATATATATGGTCTAGTATGTTTAGCAATTCTAAATAATAATAATAATAATAATAATAATAGGATTTATTTATATACCGCCCAATCACTGGGAATCCGAGCTGTTTACAACAGAGGGGATAATAGACAGTTCCCTGCCCTCAGGCTTACAATCTAAAAAGACACGACACAAAAGGAGAAGGGAATGGTGGTGGTGGGGGGATCAGGTCCAGCATTCTTCTCTCCCTCTGAGGCCTGGACCAAGGAAGATGAACCGGAGGGAGGGCTCTTCTTCTTCCAGGCAGGCTTGGTGGAACTAGCCTGCCTCTCTCTCCCTCAAGATGGTGGATGAAGGGAGGCCTCGTCTTCTTCCAGGCAGGCCTGGTGGAGCTAGCCTGCCTCCCTCCCCCTCCAGATGGAGGATGAAGGGAGGGCTCTTCTTCTTCCAGGCAGGCCTGGTGGAGCTAGCCTGCCTCCTTCCCCCTCCAGATGGAGGATGAAGGGAGGGCTATTCTAAAGTCTTAAATAAAGGGTTGTAATTTGTGCACATTGAATAAAATATATAAAAAGTTGCAATTCCAGTAAAAAAAGACACAGTTTGTCATGGATAATATAAGAACAACTCAATGTACACTTGGAAGATAACTCTCACTAACTTACTTTCTAATAAACTTTCATTGCATTGGACTCTGCATTTGTTCCAAGTGTAAGCCATTATTTCTCTAAATCAAACAGAACTGCTGTTTGTTTTTCTGTACTGGATAAAATGACTTGTTGTTGCAGTCAATGAGAGGGAACTAGAGAAATGCATAGCTAACCATTTATATACTAGGTATCTTGTGAGGGTAAATACCTTCATTTTGGTCTTCATTTTGATCAGACACATAAATCTTACATCATATTCCTTCTAAATATTCTGATACAAAAACAAAGTCCTTTAAGAGACCAACATGCTATTTGACATAGCATCATTTATAGGACAAAAGAGGGTAATTCAATTTACAATGAATAGAGCACAAATAGGATAAAGTTATTTGATTTACCAATAAATCTTAGAACTAATTAAGCTGCCAGAAGGAAGTGTTATTGAATTTAAAATAGTTTTATCATATTAAATCAGCATAAGCTATAAATACAAAATGTCAGTTTACAATTCCAGCAGGACAATTCACTTAGTAAAGGATCCGATTTTTAAATGTCTCTAAAAGCAAGTAAACAGAATAGAGATGTTCAGCTTGTGCTAAACAGCCCCAGGCCATATAAGCCACACTGTACAGCATAGTACGAGGAAGATTGGCATTACATGTAAGAGCAAGCAAGTTGACATGAGTGGGAGTGTGCACTCCCCCTCCCCCCCAAAAATTGCTTTCCTTGGAGACCTGTTACTTGCAATAATCTAAGAGGGATGCTGAAAAGTTCTCAGTGTGACCCACTTCCCAAAATCTAAGTGTAATTTTGTCACTGTAGTTTGAAAGAGTGTCCTTTTGTATTATAAACTGCCAATTTGCAGTAACATAGCTCTGTGCTTTACAGACTATAGCAAAGCTTTTGACTGCTTAAAGACATGGGAGTGCCACGACATTTGATAGTCCTGATGAGAAATCTATGCCTAGGACAAGAGGCTACTGTGAATATGGAGAATCAGACTGGTTCCTAATTGGTAAAGTTGTCAGGCATTTTGAGTGATCTCATGATAAATCTTTGGTACGATTCGTCAGTAATTACATCACAATAGTTACATCACGATGATCTGGAGACAAAGCAACAGTCCTTGTAGCAGTGGCACTTCAGTTCACCATGGCCCAAAAAATTAAAGATTCAAACAGTAGCAGGAATGGTTACGGCCACAGTTTTTTGGGATAAGGTAAGTATTTTGATGACTAACTTCAGAGGATCCAAATTATTAATGCAGACTACTACTCAAAGTTGCTGTGCTGATTAAAGTAGACATTGAAGGAAAAATGGCAAGGGAAGCTGTGGAAAGGGGCTCCCAAGTTGCAGGATAGTGCACTTGCTCTCAGGGCTGGCAAGACGATGGATGTTTTGAAGAATATGGGGTTTGAGTTCATAGACCATTATCTGAGAGGGGTCCTGGTAGACTACAAGTTGAACATGAGTCAACAGTGTGATATGGCAGCTAAAAAGGTCAAGGCAATTCTAGGCTGCATCAATAGAAATATAGTGTCTAGAGTGAGGGAAGTAAAAGTGCCACTCTATTCCGCTTTGGTCAGACCTCACCTGGAATATTGTGTTCAGTTCTGGGCACCACAACTAAAAACGATGTTGACAACTGCAGCATGCCCAGAAGAGGGTGACCAAAATGGTGAAGGGTATGGAAACCATGCCCTTTGAGGAGTGACTTAGCAAGTTTGGTGTATTTAGCCTGGAGAAGAGACGATTATGAGGTGATATGACAGTCCTGTTTAAGTAGTTGAAGGGATGTCACATTGAGGATGGAGCAAGCTTGTTTTCTGCTGCTCCAGACACTAGAACTTGGAACAATGATTGCAAGCTACAGGAAAAGACATTCTACCTGAACATTAGGAGGAACTTCCTGACAGTAATTGCTGTTCAACATCGGAACATACTCCCTCAGAGTGTAGTGGAGTCTCCTTCTTTGGAAGTTTCTAAACAGAGGCTGGATGGCCATCTGTCGGGGGTGCTTTGATTATGTGTTCCTGAATGGCAGGGGGGTTGGACTGGACAACCTTTGAGGTTTTTTCCAACTCGAAGATTCTATGACCACCCACCTAACTCACCAAATCTTGCTCCATCTGACTATTTTGTATTTCCAATCCTTAAGAAGAGTTTGAAAGGAAGGACATTTCCAAATGATTCAGAGGTGATAGCAGTAGCAGCAGAGCAGTGTTTTTTGGGGGGGGGGGAAAGGTTAAAGAAACTTGAGCAACAACATGCCAAGTGTGTAAAATTTAGGGGTGAATATGTGGAATAGCTTTTAAGTTTCATGTAGATCATTCTCTTCAGGCCAAGAACTTTTCAGCACCCCCTCATAGTAACAAACTGTAAGGCTGCTATAGTAACTGCAATTTGATTTCATGTCCTTGTAGTGAAGTCAACATAATCAGACTATATTCATTTGTCTGAAGCTTATCTTAGCAAAAAATTGTAAGCTAAAATTCTGAACACTTTTGGAAAATCATGAACTAGCTGTGTGCTGGTACATGCAGCTCTTTCCCTCCAGCTTTACTCCTTCCACCTGCATGAATTTAAATAATCCAGACCAGTTTTTTTTTTTGGGGGGGGGGTGTCTTGGTTTGCCAATACGAAACAAGATAGGAATGATAGAATAAACTGATATATAATTCTGGTTTACAAAAGGAGCAAGAAAGGCAGGGCTTCCAGTTTGGATAGCATTCTAAAACTGTTTCTGGTTTACTTCAGCAGAGACATGCTAATGGGAAGCAAAGAGGTTGTGTACATTTGACATACATTTGCTTCAAGAAAGAACTTTTTTTTACTATTATTTCTGTGGGTAAAATCAAAAGCCACTACAAAAGTAATTAAGCCCTGAAATCAATTAGTAATCATAGCATCTGATATGTGCTACCATGAATCTTATTTTCTATAATGGAATACCTGCAAAAATGATTATCTACTAGACTATATGTTGCTACATATAGTCAATTTATTTTGCAAACCTCATCCAATCTGATGCTTCAAACTTGAAATGATAGATGCAACTCCTATAGTACTACAATCCTGTTCTGCCAATTTCCAATGATCTTTTTAAAAGTAAGTTCTAAGGACAAATAATGAAGGACAACTCCAAGTTTTCTTGGATGAAAACTGATTACTTGAAGCCATTACCATTTGGGTTCAAATCTGCTTATTGAACAGAAACAGCCTTGGTAAACGACTAATGCAGGAAACTAGGCAGAGGGAGTATATTCCTGTTGATTTTGCAGGACCTCACGGCAGTATTCAGCACCATCAATCATGGTAGCTCTCTAGGCCTTCTGGCTGATATGAAAGTTGGGTCACTGTTCTGAAGCTGTTTCTCTCATTCTTGTCTACACATTCCAAGAAGGCGAGGGGAATTTTTTATGGCCATTAGTCAATGGGTTGATACTGACTCTCTATTATTTTTAACATCTACATGAAGCTGCTGTGTAAATTTATCCAGAGGGGGTTTTTTTTTGGAACACAGTTTCATCAATATATTGATGATATCCAGCTGTATCTTTTGAAATGGATGTCAAAGAGGATGTGGAGGTCTTGAATTGTTGTCTAGAGGCAGTGAAGTATAGGATGTTGGCAGACAAACTGAGGTACAATCCAGACAAAACAAGTGATGATGCAGAAGACAATATGGCACTGGAATTAATATATGTTCTGGTTGCATTTCCTTTGAAAAGAGTAGATGACTTAATAATGCTTTTGGACCCAGCTTATAGAAGGTGGAAGACCTCATGATTGTGGTGGTCAGACATGCATTTGACTGGCACTGGTTGGTACACCAGTTCTGTTCCTTCCTAGAGAAAGTGGACTAGACCATAGTGTTTAATGCCTTAATTATATCCTCATTAGACTACAGTAATGCAATCTCTAAATGGGACAGCTCTGATTAGAGACTACAGTCACTGGAAAATGTGATGATGGATCTGCAGTCTGGTGAGTGATTTAGAAACTGTGTATCACTGGTCTTGTCTATATGTCCCACCATTGGGGAGAACAGGCTGGTGAGTAAAAAGACTTGTAGCAGTTATCTAGACTATAGAAGTGTCAAGTGTCTAAAAATTATATAATTTTTTTTAAAAAGAGATATGACCCAAGAGCAGATTTCCACTTTGGATTTTTGGATGGATGAAGGTAGAGAGAAGGTGACCGAAAAAATAGGACTCTTCTATTGTAAGGGCAAAAGAGATGTGAGTGAATATATATATATATATATACACACACACACACACACACACACACACGCAAACTGTTTTGTTGTTTTTTAATAAACATATATCAATAAAGTTTCTTCAAATAGTCAGTAAATTTCTACAGAAAACTATCATCTACTGGAAAACTGCAGATAGTCAACTTTTTAAAGTATTAAAGAAGCAGAACATAACTGTCAAAGGATTAGACAAATGAAGAGTTCTAAAGAAGTCAAAAGTTTGCTCCACCTTTTGCGCCAGTCTGGATGTATTGCCCATCTGTGCATCACCCTCTCCCCCAGTGCACAAACTTGTTTGTCCTTGCTTTTTAAGTGTATGAAAAGGTGTTAACAATTTTCCAATTTCACAGAATTTCACCATCAACACATAATGTTTTTATAGCTTTTATTTGTTATTTTACCTCAATCACGGGATTCAAGGTTTCACAGCTATAGAACAAAAATCGTAGAAATAAAGAATGGAAGACTACAGCATTCCATTGGTGCTGCAGGCATGTTATTTCCTGTATCTGAAGGACAAAATAGTGACAAAGTAATGCTGCTTTCATTTCCCCCCAATAATCAACCATTTAAAGATAGCCACGTGTCATAACATCTGGTTAAGAGCACACATGTTTCTAATGTAATCTTTTACTTCAGAGCAGTAAATCAACTGATGTCACTAAGCACAAAAGCACATATTACTTACCAAATAAATTGCTTGAGTGTCCTTGTTTCGATATGGGTTTCAGTTCATTTAATCCCCATGCGTAATGTTTATAATTATCCCAGGCGTGTTTCATCATCTGGTGGGAAATGAAAGCAGGATTATAATGTTGATTTAGCAAGAAACCACCATGGTAAATACTAGCAGAAAATATACTGTGCTCCAAAGATCCATGCATTTAACTCAGTGGTTAATTAAATCCATATCACATTACAGGCATAACATTTTAACATTAAACATTATTGCAGCAGCAGCATGTTGCTGTTGTGCTATTTTTAGTTCTAGTAATATGCCTGCTTTTATCTAATTCCATTCCCTATGATTAATTAGGAATCTGTAATGCTTACCTATTAATTCTAATTAAGATGTTTAGTTAAAAGACTATTAATCCCATTAAGAATGTTTTCTTTAAGATGACAAGTTTCTGAAAATATTACAGCAAAGCTTATATATTTTATTCACCTACATCATATGTTTACAAAGTTACAGAAGGTAAATCCAAAAGCTTGCAGAGGTTGCAAGTTTTGCTAAAAACTATGTAACTGAAACAACTTGGTTAGGTGAAAAGAAAGTTTGGGGAATAAATGGCGACAGGATATTTCCATTAAAGCGCATGGTGGTATAAAATATAGATTGACCACAGACTTTAACAAGTTTTGGAATATGTAGGTGAAAGCATTCTATACTAAGAACAGCTACAAACTACATACTTTCCAATATTTCATAATTGAAAATCTAGTATTCTTATATTTCCCAGCATTCATACTTCCTTATCCCAATCATCTCCACTCTTCCCCTGCTATTTTTGCCACTATGTAGCAGGAGAGTAAAACTATCCTATTCCCAAGTGTGCATGATATGCTTTGCACATGTTTGGGCTACATTTCCTAGAGAGGATGCAAAAGAAACCAAAGTTAACTCGAAAGAAAACAGTTAGATGTGACCTTGGTGCTCAGACCAAATACCAATTCAAGAATGACTGCAGAGACATGTCCTCAACCTCTTCTACTTGCTTCTAAATGTTTATTTCCCGCAATATACATGCCATTGCCTTTGAAAAGGAGATTGCAATGTAACACATACCTAATACAAAAGCACACCTAACTTTCTTCAAATGTAAGACTATACTTTAAAAACAATTTCCCATTTGCCTCTGCATCTTGATTTTTTTTTAAAAGATGTTTGTTGGGAACTGCTGACTTCATCACTGTGAATATCATCCTATTAAGCAATTCTAAGCACGAAGACATTTCCGTATGCTTTCAGCACATTTAGTGTGACAAACTGGTAATGGAGGAATAAACTGCATCACCACATAGTTAATAGTCATGGCTTTCCTTTCTTTATAATTCTGTAAAGTCAGCTTCTTTTTCTCCTTTGGGCAGAGTACTTACTAGACTGGTGTTCTCAGCCTGGTGCCCTACATATGTTCTGGACTACAGCTGTCATTACTCTGACCACTGTCGCTGCTGGATGAGGCAGTTGGAATTGAGAACTGAGAGTCCAAAACACCCAGAGGCTGGTCGACTGGGGAAAGGTAGATTCTATACTAAGCTATTTATAACTAAAGGAAAAATCTGATAAACATTTAACTCTCTTTAGGCCCTTGGTTGAGAGACCTTGATAATCAATTCTGGCTAGACCATGGAAATCCACTGGGTGACCTTGAGAAAGTTACACTCTTTCAGAGGAAGGCAAAGGCAAACCCCCTGTGAAGAAACTTGCCAAGAAAACCCCATGATAGGGTTTGCCTTAGGGTCACCATAAGTTGGAAACAACTTGAAGGGACAAAGCAACAACAAACGAAATCATCCACAAATATGGTGGTTAAATTCTGTGAATTATACTGGCTGTTGTGACTATCACTTTATAAATCTTTACTTAATGTTGATATCAAAATGTTGACAGCTATTTTATCTAACAGATTTCAAAAAGTCATTCCATGTTTGGTAAGTCTTGACTAGTAGGTGTTATCAAACACAGGCAGGGAGCTGGTAATATTTGGTTGTGGCTCTATTTGAAACTCAGAATTGATCAGCAAGCCATTATTTCTTTAGATGATGAGAAGGCCTTTGATAAAACTTACTGTCCATTTATTTTCACAGTATTGGCTAATTTTGGGTTTTGTAAAATATTTTTTAAATGGATATTTTTTTATATATTTGAACCAAGAGCACAGGTTATGACCAATGCTCTTTAATTCATTAATTCATTTTTCTTCTTTTACAAAACATTGGAATAGGACACAAGGCAGGGATGTCCATCATTTCCTTTAATACCGGACTTGTCCTTAGAACCTTTAGCATGTCCTATCAGTCAACTTTCAAGGATCAATGGATTTGTGGATTGTCCAGTTAGAACAGGGGTAGGCAACCTTTTTGAGCTGGGGGCCGGGTTGCTGTCCCTCACACAACTGGGGGGCCGAAGCCAAAAAATAAATAATTAAATAATTTTTTAAAAAAATAAATATATAAATAAACCAGGACAAATGTAGGGCAAAATTTTCAAATGGAAGACACTTTTTTTAAAAAAATGGAGGACACGCAAAAAAATTTGCTGATTTTTTAAAAAATGTTAATATAAATGCATGTTTCTGAGGCTTCTATAGACAATTGCCCTCCAAAGGCCCCGGCGGCAATCGGCGGCAGGACCGGGCTGGGGCCGGTCCCAAGGCCTCGCCGGGCCGCATCCGGCCCACGGGCCGCAGGTTGCCTACCCCTGACTTAGAATTTGAAAATGTCCTTTTTGCAGATGAACTATTGCTGTTCATTTCAAATCCCCAGCAACAGATACCTGTTTTGATGCAGTTGGTTAATAATTTCAGTAAAATATCTGGGTATTCAATTAATTGGGATGAAGGAAATGAAATTCTGCATGCTGTTGATGGTCCGCAAACTTTATTATCTTAAAAAGCCCATAATAAAGTTTTTGGACTAACACCATGTGGGACTTAGTTTCCTTTATCTCTTCTACCGTGAATACATGCGTTCCAGTTTTTTGTTCTATTCAATCAATTGGTCCAAGTTAGAAATATTGCTAGTAGGAGACAAGACAACTCCAGCATATTTAAAGCATGGCAGTTTCAATACTGCCCAAATTCTATTACTTGTTTGGATATAATTATTCCTAGGGACTTCTCAGATGATTAATCTTAATATAAGTAAACATATTGCCCAAGATTTAGAGATGACTCTGTGGGGTAAGGCAAATGTGATTAAAATTGATGTTATGCATAGAATTGTTAATGTTGTTAATATTGTTAATGGAATTCCTCTACTTATACCTTGCAAGTGTTTTTAAAAACTACATGCATTGTTTAGTAGAGCTGGGGCCCATCTCATTTTTAGATTATAAGCCTGAGGGCAGGGAAACATCTGAATAACTATCTCTAAGCTGCTCAGAACCATTAGGGCTGAAGAGTGGGGTATAAATACCGTAAATCATCAATCAATCAATCAATCAATCTCCTTCTAGAATGCAAATTTTAATCTAAGAGGAGGGTTCAGCCTCCCAGATCACCTTACATACCATATCTGTTATCTTATGTTAATATTTCGACATATCCACTTCAATTAAGTAATCCACCATGATTAGTCTTGGAGTCTTCAATTCTGGCACTCCTATTATAAATGGATGGTAGTTCTCACAAGGACAGTGTTTTGCCAACATTTTCAGCATTTAGAACTGTGTGCCAAATATTGTCTCACCAACTGCAATTTGACCCATATGCTTATGCCAAAGTGAGTTTATGAGGAAATCCAGATTTCAAAAGGAAATGGTAAGGAAACATTTTTATGGCAAGTGTGAGCTAATAATGGGATTGTTACTTTACATCAGATGCTTGGTGTTGATGGTGGGTTTATACCTTTTTCAATTTTGCAAGAGCAGTTTAAATTACTCTTATCAGTTAAATGCCAATATCTACAACTGAAACATTTGTTACAATCAAGATTTGGCCATGCAGCTTTAAGTGCATGTGAGGTTTCCTTAATATTAGAGACATTAACTGAGGCTAACCAATTATCCATACCAATAATTTATATCTATCTATCCATCTAGATATATCAATTATCTATAAATAAATATGTGTGAAGATTGCAGCATGAAATAGCAAGAAATAGAGAAGGGAAATATCTAATTCTGACTAATCAATGGCCAGCAACTTTATGATCTATAACTAGTATGGCTATAGACCTCCAATGACAGTGCATCTACATTGCAGAAATAGTGTAGTTTGACACCACCTAACTGTCATAGCTCTAGCCTACAGAATACTGGGGTTTGTAGTTCTGTGGGGCAACAGCACTCTTTGGCAGAGGCTCTCTCTCTGGCTTTACTTCGTGAACAAAGATTCAGGAAGGACTCATCCCGCGCTTTCTACAAGCGCGTTGATGACTAAAAAGGCCAATCTGAGATAAACAAGTCTGGTTGCAGAAAGCACAGCAGAAAGTCTCCTTGGGTGATGTTTCCGGGTTGTGGTTCTTTCTGGGCTGTCATTTCTCTTCGAGACTCATTCGGCGTGAGCTTTCAAAAAAGGCTGCAGCATCATGGATAGTGCATCTCCATGCCTCCCGATGCGAGGCCAGGGCGGACCATCGTTGGTGATCAATTTGGCCGAGCCTGAGATGTTGTTTCAGGGAGTCCTTGTATCTCTTCTTTGAGGCGCCCCTCTTACGCTGACCCATGATGAGTTCACCGTAGAATACTATTTTGGGGAGGTGATGGTCCTTCATCCTAGAAACGTGTCCTGCCCAGCACAGCTACATCCTCAATAGCATGGCCTCAATGCTGGTGATCCCTGCTTGCTCAAGGACAGGAACATTTGTCACATAGTCAGTCCAATGTATATTTAGAATTGTGCGTAAACAGCGCTGATGAAAGCGTTCGACGAGTTGTAGGTGTTGGCGATAGGTGCCCCATGTTTCAGATCCATAAAGGAGAATAGACAGTACAATGGCTCTATACCAGGGGTAGGCAACCTGCGGCCCGCGGGCCGGATGCGGCCCGGCAAGGCCTTGGGACCGGCCCCTGGCCGGTCCTGCTGTCGATTGCCACCGGAGCCTTTGGCCTATCAGGAGGAGGCAGGCAAGGGGGGGCAAGTGGCAGGCAAGGGGGGCAAGCGGCGGGCAAGGGCGGCAATTGTCTATAGAAGCCTCTGAAAAAAGAACATGCATTTATATTAACATTTTTTTAAAAAAAACAGCAAATTTTTTTGCATGTCTTCTACTTTTTTTTTATTTTATTTTTTTTTAAATTTATTTTTTAAAGATACAACAGTAATCCATTGTTATGTACAGGGCTTAAAGATAATTCTAATATTACATAAACTATATACTAAGATCCTAGTCATAATGCATTTTCGTATATAATTACTTCTCCGATTGTTAACAAGTTTTCTATGTACCTTACAATTTTAATATTTTTTATTACATCCCAAATCACCTTACCCTTTCCCTTCCCTCCCTCCCACCCTTAAACAGTTATTATTATTATTTTTTGCTTGACTTGTATCTCGAGCAATATTATAATTGTATTCTTACTACTGGTGGTCGTTACCGACTTTTGGTTAATATTGGTTTGTGATTTGTTACAGGTATGTTATATCATACCTCTTACATCTCTTACTACAATACTTGGAGTTGTTGTTTATAGTTGGAACATATAATAGATCATACTTAGTATACAAGAAAGGTCGCATATATAAATAAAATTTTGTTGTTATTTAATGCCTACAGCTGTTTTTTCATATATTCTTTCTGAGAGATCCAAAGGGCTACTAATACAAGATCTTATATCCAAATTTTGTTACAAAATTCTTTAAGCCGGGTCCAATCATCCTCAGAGTCGTCTATCCATTTCCCTCTTAAATACATTGTAAGTTTATCCAATTCTAACATTTCCTGACTTTTCATAAGCCACTCATCTAAGGAAGGAACTTCTTTATCTTTCCATTTCTGCGCGTAAACCATCCTTGCTGCTGTTACTAAATAGAGGATAAATTTTAAATGTTTCCTGTCCTCTTTACTTTCCACCATATTCAAAAGAAATAATTCAGGTTCAAATTTTATTTGTCTTTTAAGCACTTTTGATATTATCATATGTATTTTCCTCCAAAATGTTTTTGCTTTGGGACATAGCCACCACATATGATAAAATGTTCCTTGATTAGCCATACATTTCCAGCATCTTCCTTCCTTTCCTTTGTTGATTCTTGCCAGTTTACATGGGGTTAAATACCAGCGATGCACCATCTTGTATAAATTCTCCTTCATGTCCATAGACAGAGTTATTTTAAGATCTCTTCCCCATACTCTTTCCCATGCATTTAAATTTATAGTGTGACCTATGTTTCTTGCCCATTTTATTGTGCATTCCTTAATAGTTTCTTGTTCCATCTCTCTAAAAAGAAATAGTTTATATAATTTAGAAATCATACCTTTCTCTGGTTTAAAAATAATTTCATCCAATTCATTATTTTTGATCATAAACCCATATTGTTTTCCATCCACCAAGAACTTTTCCTTTAACTGCAAATAAGGGAACCATGGGCAATTAATACCTTCCTCAGCCAACTCCATGCTAGATTTCAATAAAGGTCTGTTGTTCTGCCATTTAATTAACTCTTTATATTTTAGAGGAGTGGTGGATTCTAAGGGAAGAGTTATGTTCTAAGCCTCCTGGGGTGACAACCAAGTAGGCACTTGATTATAGAATGTTTGTTTTACTTTCTTCCAAACGTTTATTAATGATTTCCTGATGGCATGGTCTTCAAACTGACGGTTCACCTCGACTCTCTTATACCATAGATATCCATGCCATCCATATAGTTTATTAAATCCTTCTAGATTTAACAGTGGTTTATCTGATATTCTAATCCAGGGAATTAGCCATATCATAGTACACGCATAGTAATATAACCTCAAGTCTGGAATCCCGACTCCACCTCTTTCCTTGGCTTCTTTCATAATTTTCCATTTAATTCTAGGTTTTTTCCCTTGCCAAATATATTTCGAAATTTCTTTCTCCCAAATTTTGAAAACTCTTTCGTTTTGAATTATTGGAAGATTTTGAAACAAGAACAGGAGTTTTGGTAATACAGCCATTTTTATAGTTTCTATTCGACCCATTAATGATAACTGTAATCTTCCCCATCTTGAGAGATCTTCCTTTATCTCCTTCCATAAATTAGAGTAATTTAGATCAAAAAGTTCCGAATTCTTTTTTGAAAGGAAAACGCCTAAATATTTCACTTCTTTAGATATTTGACATCCTGTTATACTTTCCAGTTTTACTGTATCGGCTTCTTTCAAATTTAGAGTCAAAATGTTTGATTTTGTTCTGTTTAATTTTAGACCCGCAAATTTACCAAATTCTTGGATAACTGAAAAAGCTGTCTGTATGGTTCCCAGCGGTTCTTCTACTATCAGCGCCAAATCGTCTGCATATCCTCTGATTTTATATTCCATTTTTTTCCATTTGAGTCCCTTTATTTCTTTATTATTTCTAATGTTGTTCAGTAAAATTTCAATTATGGTTATAAATAACAATGGTGAGAGGGGACACCCTTGTCTAGTACCTTTTGAAATTTTGCAGAAATTCGTTAATTCTCCATTTATGATAATTTGAGTGGTTTGCAACTTATATATTTCTTTGATCCATGTTAAGAAATTTGATCCTACCTCCATCTTTTCTAATACCATTATCATGAAGTTCCAGTTAATCGAATCGAACGCTTTCTCCATGTCTAAAAACAGAATTGCTGCTTTTGAGCTAGGGTTTTTATCATAATACTCGATTACATCAATCATTGTACGTATATTTTGGTTTAGATGTCTATCTGGCAAGAATCCACATTGATCTTTGTTAATTATTGTTTTTAATATTCCTTTTAGTCTATTTGCCAAAATAGAAACAAATATTTTGTAATCTTGATTTAATAACGAAATAGGTCTGTAATTTTGGGGTTCCGAATGATCTTTATTAGGCTTAGGAATAAGAGATATGTAAGCATGTTTCCACGTATTAGGTACTCCATTCTGCTTGATGGTATTGAAGGTATTATATAGTAACGGAGTTAGTTCTTCTTGTAATTTCTTATAATACACCGCAGAGAATCCGTCTGGACCTGGCATTTTCCCCAATTTTGTTGCCTTTATTGATTCTATAATTTCCAACATTGTAATGTTTGCATTCAATTTCTCTTTATGGTGACTTGAGATTTTACTTAAATTAGACTTTTGAATATAAAGTTCACATTCTTTTAATAACTCCGTACTTAATTTCTCTTCTTGATATAAGTTCTGGAAGTAGCTTTGGAAGATCTCTTTGATTCTTTTAATGTTGTGTGTAAGTTTTTCCCCATCTTTCATTTCCACAATCAGTCTCTTGTCCCTTTCTTTCCTCAATTTGTATGCTAATACTTTGCCTACTTTGTTTCCAGATTCGAAATATCTTTGTTTAGTAGCTCTGAGTTTTTTCCCTATTTCTTGCAAAGTGAGTTCTCTTAGTTGATTTTGTAGGATCCTAATTTGCTTCGCAGTTTTAACACTGCTATGGTTTGTGCTCAATTCTTCCTCTTTTTCTTTAATTTGTCTGCTTAAAGATTCTATTCTCTGATTTCTTTTTTTATTTTGCTCGATGCTTTTTTGAATAAAGAACCCTCTCATAACTGCCTTTGAAGCTTCCCATACTTGTATTATATCAGTCCCTCTATCCATATTTTCTTTATATTTTTTTTAAAAGTGTCCTCCATTTGAAAATTTTGTCCTACATTTGTCCCGGTTTATTTATTTATTTAATTTTTTTTTTTAAAAAAATATTTAATTATTTATTTTTTGGCTTCGGCCCCCCAGTTGTCTGAGGGACAGCAACCCGGCCCCTGGCTCAAAAAGGTTGCCTACCCCTGCTCTATACACACTGATTTTGGTGCTTCGCCTCAAGTGTTTGTTACTCCAGACTCTTTTGTGAAGCCTTCCAAATGCACTATACGCTTTTGCTAGTCTGTGATCGATCTTTTTATCAATCTTGGCATCTGAGGAGATGATGGTTCCCAGGTAGGTGAAGTGCTGAACGGACTTAAGCACAGATTTGCCTACAGTGATGTGAGGATGGTAGTGTTCTTCCTGAGTTGCAGAATGGTAGAGAACTTCCGTTTTCTTCAGGCTGACTTCCAGCCCAAAGAGCTCTGCAGCTGTTGCAAAGCAGATGTTAGGCGCTGCAGAGCTGCTTCCATATGGGCGAGGGCAGCATCGTCAGCAAAAACCAGAGGCTAAAGACCTTGTAAAACTACAAAGCCCAGGATTCTATAGGATGGAGCTACAACACTTCCAAGTGATGTTAAACTGCATAATGTCTACAATGTAGATGCACCCAACATCTTAAACAGCAGAGATTGCAATTTTGAGTAGACTGGTTGCCACAGTATTGATTCAATAAAGAGATTTCTAAATCTCTCTTGGAGATACAATAATACCAATACTTTTTCCAAAGCATATGTTTTGGAGTTGTCCCATAATAACTACATTTTGGGAGGTAGTAATCACAAGAGTAAATTTAGTGTTAGGAAGTTAAAATAAAAAATAAATAAAGTTCCTTCATATTCAGGAACGTGCATGATGTTTTGCATTATTTACTTGCTTCTTGCAAATTAAAAAATGGCCAATGGAAGTGAATTTCCATTTCCACTTATGAGTGCTAAAAGACTGACACTTCATTACTGGAAATTTATTTTCCTTCATCTGTGATCCAATGACTAGAACATCTAACACTGCTTGCAATATTTGAAAGAATACATATAGGCAAAATGTACGAACAGACTTATATTTGGACACTTGATCACCTTTTAAAGAAACTAATGGCTAATGGGGCTACTTTTCTTCTTTTTGTGTTTTTATTTTCCTGCTTCTGTTATAGTAGAACTTTATCGTATGTAACTGAGATCCCTTCTGAATGTAAATAACTTTTTTTAAAAAAACTACTAATCTCTCTGAACCCCCAAAATTATCCTTTTCATGCTTTTCAAACCACGCCAAAATAGCAAGTAAAATTTATGCAGTATTACTTCTGGTATGCTGAGAAGTGACCGTGTCACACATGTGAATGAAAATCCCTACCTCATCCTCACCTAGCTGCCAAACCCTGCTCTTGTGCTCTCTCCAGTCTTAAGAGAAAGCAACCTCAAGGCCAGTACAAGAAAAGATTTATAAACAAGACTGTTTTAAAATGGTGTTATATTTAAAGAATTATGGATTTATTAGAAGTCCTTTTCCAAACTGTATCTTATCTTGAGTATTTATATTAAGTTTGACAACATTTAACTTAGGATTTTTTGAGCTTGAATTTATTCTAAACTAACAGTATATACATGTGGGGGAAAAACAACCAGGTGTTGCTTTAAGTTCACAACACTTTATTCTTACACCAGCCTTCACTTTTTATGATTTCCATTTTGGTGGCCAAATTTATATTTATACAATTTAACAGGCTCTGGATAGCTGGTGAGGCAGATTTATCTGCTTTCTACCTTTTCCTTTTCTCTTTTTTGTTCATACACACTCACTAACGAGTTCTGGAAGCAGCTTCCGTTACTCTTGACTGTTGTAGGCAGACATATATAGCTACAGTAGGACAAGCTACTGCAGAATCCCAATCTTTCCCAGCCCAAACTTCGTTTATTGTTTTTTTTACTGCATCCATGCTGCTGCAATCTGACACCCAAAGTCTGTCATTCACCTGCTCCTCTTTAAATTCTTCCCAATCTAGATGCTACTGAAAACCTTCCAACTAAATAGAAGACAAGAGGAAAAGGGGGCTGGTTGGGTATAAAAAGAGCTTTGTAAAAAGCATTGTCTTTGTTAGAGGTTTTGTTAACTGAAATATGCCTGTGTTTACAAGACAAATTTTATTTTCTGAATGCCAATGTTCTATCATAATCTCATAAAACATGTACTAAGACTAGACCCAGAACACATATGAACTGAGTATTCTCATGCTAATAAATGTCTTGGTCCCTATTAGGATACCAGCTGTTGTCAGCCATGGGTGATGATCGTATCTGTCAGCTGGGGAACAGATTGAGACCCGCTCTTCTCATATGCTAATGGACAAGTATCAGATGGTAATAAGGTAAATCACTTGGAAATGGGTGACTGATTAGGACTATAGTACACAAGCCAATTAAAACAAGGTTATTCTGATATAACCCCATCCATTTTAAAGATGATTTTGCTGTTCTTGTTATCCATCCATAGCTATCCTGTAGATGAGACATCTCCAAAACTCCCTTGTCCTCCACTGCTCTGCTTGGTTCCTGGAAATTCATACCCATGACCGCTTTTATAGTGTCCATCCATTTAGCATCCAGCCTCCCTCTTACTGATTCCTTCTACCTAGCATTTTCCCCTCCCAATGAGTTGTGCCTTTTCATGATGTGGCCAAAGTAATACAGCCTTAGGCGGGGTACAGACCGCCGCCAGTAGGTCCGCGGGGGAGCCGGAGCCTTCACACGGCCCGACTCCCGCGCGGACCGGAAAAGGAGCCCCAAAAATGGGGCGCCTTTTCCCGCGCGTTTGCGACGTAGCGAGGCGCCAGGGGCGCGCTCGCTACGTCACAAGCGGCGCGATGCGTACGGACGCCCAGCGTCCGATACGCAAAGATGGCGCCGGCCATGTAGAAGGGCCGGCGCCATCTTGTACGGACAGAGTCCGTACTAGGCCCAGGGGCGTCTATAAGAGACGCCCCCTTTTTTAAAATGGGACGTCCAGAGGACGTCCCAAATGGCGGTGCAGAAAGCACCTTAGTTTACGCATCTTGGGTTCCAGTGAGATTTCTAGTTTGATCTGTTCTAGGATGTCCAAGGTATCCTCAGCATTCTTCACCAGCACCAGTTTTGAATGAATAGCTTTTCTTCTTATCCGCTTTCTTAAATGTCCAGCTCTTACATCCATACATGGTAATAGGGAATACAATGGCTTGTACGATTCTAGCTTTCATGCACAGTTGTATATCTTTACATTTTAGAATCTTTTCTAGTTCTTAAGCAAGTGGAAATCCAAGCTTCACTGTATATCTGTTTTGTGAAACTACAAAGAGCAGATGTAGTATCTAATCTACACTGCATTTATAGTTAGAATCTCATCTACAATACCTTACATGCTTGCTCCCCTTTTCTCCCAATGAAGCTACCTTTCACTAAGATTTCGTACACCATTTGTTCTAGTTGCATATTTTAATTTTTTCAATGAAAAAAAACAACAGACTAACTTGCCTTCTGCTCCAATGAAAGTGAAGCTGGCAGTAGGAGTTGCACTCATACACAAGCCACAGTTCTCTCAAGTAGCGCTCATTTCAATGTCTTTTCAATAACTAAACTACAAATAACTGTAAATTTAGGGAGCTGGGTATGTTTAGCTTGGGAAAAGAAGGTTTAGAAGTGATTTGAAGGGGTGTCACATTGAGGTTGGAGCAAGCTTGTTTTTACTGAGAATTCCCAGATAATAGGACCTGGAGCAATGGATGTAAGCTACAGGGAAAGATTCCACCTCAACATTAAGAAGAAGTTCCTGACAGTAAGAGCTGTTTGACTGTGGAATACACTCCTTTGGAGAATGATGGAGTCTTTTTGGAAGTCTTTAAACAGAGGCTGGATGGCCATCTATCGGGGGTACTTTGTTTGTGTGTTCCCACATGGCAAGGGGTTGGACTGGATGACCCTTCCAACTCTATGATTCTAATTATTTTATTGCTTGATTGACAGGTGGATGTGATGCAAGATAGTTTCCAGTATTAACCCCCCAAAACCATCACTACACACACACACATACAATTAATCATACTATTAAAATCTAAATTAAGTCAAAAGTCCTTTAAATTAAGTTTAAGACTCCAATAAATAAAATGGAAATATTAAATCTATCTACAGAAGTTCTCCTATTTGCTGTGGTTACCCAACAGTACTTTGAAAACTAAATTTGGTTTGACCCAAATTGAAACAGGATCATTTTTGCACTATTCCTGACTCGATCTTTAGATCACTGAAAACCTAAATAAACTTTCAAGGATTCTTGATCTCTTCCATGACTTTCCCCCCTCAAATGGCCATTCCCTCCCCCACCTAGTTTGAGCAAAACAGCTTGCCATTCAATCTGAGGGACCAACTAGGACTGCATTCTGCAAACCATGACTTGAAATAGGATCAATCCATGAGTGAGATTTGCAAACCATAGTTTGTCAGTTCAAATGAAGTGGCAAATTATGATTTCTCTTAAAGAAAGAAGAATGGAAGGAAGGGACAATGGACTATAAAATCCTGCATTTTCATAGAATCATAGAGTTGGAAGAGACCACTAGGGCCATCCAGTCCAACCCCCTGCCATGCAGGAAATCCAAATCAAAGCATCCCTGACAGATGGCCATCCAGCCTCTGTTTAAAGACCTCCAAGGAAGGAGACTCTATCACCCTCCGAGGGAGTGCATTCCATTGTCGAACAGCCCTTACTGTCAGGAAGTTCCTCCTAATGTTCAGGTGGAATCTCTTTTCCTGTAGCTTGCATCCATTATTCCGGGTCCTGTTCTCTGGAGCAGCAGAAAACAAGCTTGCTCCCTCTTCAATATGACATCCCTTCAAATATTTAAACAGGGCGATCATATCACCTCTTAACCTTCTTTTCTCCAGGCTAAACATCCCCAGCTCCCTAAGTTGTTGCTCATAGGGCATGGTTTCCAGACCCTTTACCATTTTTGTTGCCCTCCTTTGGACACGCTCCAGTTTCTCAATGTCCTTTCTGAATTGTGGCGCCCAGAACTGGACACAATATTCTAGGTGGGGCCTGACCAGAGCAGAATACAGTGGCACTATTACTTCTCTTGATCTAGACACTATACTTTTATTGATGCAGCCTAAAATAGCATTGGCCTTTTTAGCTGCCGCATCACACTGTTCACTCATGTTCAACTTGTGGTCTACTTGGACTCCTAGATCCCTTTCACACGTAATTTCATTCAGCCAGGTGTCACCCATCCTATATCTGTGCATTTTATTTTTCCGCCCTAAGTGCAATACCTTACATTTCTCCGTGTTGAATTTCATTTTGTTAGCTTTGGCCCAGCTTTCTAGTCTATTCAGGTCATTTTGAATCTTGATCCTGTCCTGTGGGGTATTAGCTATTCCTCCTAATTTGGTATCATCTGCAAATTTGATAAGTATGCTCCCAATTTTGTCATCCAGGTCATTGATAAAGATGTTGAATAGCACTGGGCCCAGGACAGAGCCACTGGTCACTTCTCTCCAGGATGAAAAGGAGCCATTGTTGAGCACTCTTTGGGTTCGGCCGGTCAACCAATTACAGATCCATGTAACAGTTCCTTTGTCTAGCCCACATTTTACAAGCTTGTTTGCAAGAATGTCATGGGGAACTTTGTCAAAGGCCTTACTGAAATCAAGATATACTATATCCACAGCATTCCCTTCATCTACCAAGCTGGTAATTTTATCAAAGAAAGAGATTAGGTTTGTCTGGCATGACTTGTTTCTCTGAAACCCATGTTGACTTTTTGTGATTATGGCATTGCCTTCTAGATGTTCACAGACTCTCTGTTTAATGATCTGCTCCAGAATCTTTCCTGGTATTGATGTCAGACTAACTGGACGATAATTGTTGGGATCGTCTTTTTTCCCCTTTTTGAAGATGGGGACAACGTTTGCCCTCCGCCAGTCTGCTGGGATCTCTCCTGTTTTCCAGGAGTTTTCAAAGAGTATTGCCAATGGCTCCGATATTACATTTGCCAGTTCTTTTAATACCCTTGGATGGAGTTCATCTGGTCCCGGAGACTTAAATTCATTTAGATTAATAAGGTATTCCTCTACTATCTCTTTACTTATTCTGTGCTGAAATTCCTCTATTCTGTCCTCTGCTCCATTATCCTCAGGTTGAGCACCCTTTGCCTTTTCTGAGAAGACTGAGGCAAAGAAGGTGTTGAGTAATTCTGCCTTTTCTCTGTCTTCTGTTAGCATTTTGCCATCTTCTCCATGCAGTGGCCCTACCGTTTCCTTCTTCTTCCTTTTGCTGCAGACATATCCAAAAAAAGCCCTTTTTATTGTTCTTAACCTCTCTAGCAAGCCTGAGTTCATTCTGTGCTTTAGCTTTTCTGACTTTACCCCTACACATGCCTGCTATTTCTTTGAATTCCTTTTTTGTGATTTCCCCCTTTTTCCATTTCTTATACATGTTCCGTTTCAAACTTAGCTCGGTTGAAAGTTCCTTAGTCATCCATCCTGGTTTCTTGAGATACCTCCCGTTTTTCTTTCTCACTGGAACTGTTTGAAATTGTGCCTTCAGTATCTCCCTTTTGAGAAAGTCCCATCCGTCCTGAACTCCTTTATCTTTTAGTATTTCTGACCATGGAATTGCCCTCAATACTTCTCTAAGTTTACTGAAATCCGCTCTCCTAAAGTCTAGGATGCGTGTCTGACTATGCCTGGCTTCTCCTTTCCACTGTATTACAAACTCCAGGAGAACATGGTCACTTCCACCTAATGATCCCACCACTTGCACCCCATTAACCAAGTCATCCTTGTTGGTTAGGATCAGATCTAAAATAGCTGATCCCCTTGTTGCCTCTTCCACCTTTTGGACCATGAAATTGTCTTCCAGGGAAGTGAGGAATTTGCTAGGCCTTGAGGATTTTGCTGAGTTTGACTTCCAACAAATATCAGGATAGTTGAAGTCGCCCATCACTACTAGATCTCTCTTTTCTGACTGTGGTCATTTTGGAGAACATTATATCTAGACTCTATCAAATGTACTATGTTAAAATAGAAATCTGAGAGAAGTAACAAGACTAAAAAAATATGCATTCCAAATAAGCTTAAAACGTCAAAGTACAAAAAAGCATGTCCCAAGTACTGACTGAATTACAGTAATATTTGTACTGAGTGCTTGCAGATGAACATGGCTTTACTATTCAGGTAAGACCACATTTCCTGCAGAGTGGTACTGCTACCACCTAAAAGGTGGCTAGGAAGAAGAGGAGGCCATATACAGAAGGCAGATGTATAGTCATAACCATTTTGCTGGTTTTTAAATAACTGCTGAGAAAGAGTTGGGGTGGGTAGGCTTTCCCCAGCATGAAAGACAGATAATACAATTTCAACTCCATTAGTAACAGAAAACTTTAGGAAGAGGGAGCTAATGTACTGGGATTCAACTCTTATTTTACCTCCAATAAAAGAAAACCTCTTTCCTTTAAACTAGAATTGTAAGTTTTATCTACACATCACCTAGAGGTTTTTCCAGATGTAACAGGACAGGGGCTTGTGAAATTCAATGTTCACTGTCTAGGAAAGCAGCTGTTAGCTTTGTATAAGACAGGGACAATCCTGGATCTCAAGGGAAGTTACTTTTATGTTGCTAATGGAGTTGAAATTTTGATACCATTCTTTTATTGCCCTTTATCCATGTCCCCACATGGCTAAGAAGAGGAGTGGCATTTGCCTGCACTGACATTGCTTCAGAACTACATTACAACAGAAGCAACATCTGATAAAAATGCAGACTTGTGACTCTCCCACTGCCATTTTCCTTATTCTGTATGATGTTCAACATCTTTTGACTAATAAAGAAGCTAGCAGAGATTCGATTTGCATTATGTAGCCTGTGCATTTTGGTTGTCTAATAACCAAATAAATGTATCACTCTTTTTAGATTTTGTTGTACTGTATTTTGGCCAACATCACTTTTCTTCTTCTGTATGAATTTCAATCATCTTTTCCCTGTTGAGGAAGCCATTGGAGCTTCTAAGGCATGCATGATGTATTTTATGCATTTTGCTTGACCAATTAAGGTATCACTCTTTTGTATTTTGGTTTTTAATGCATTTTAAGTGTTTGATATTTAGTACAAATAATATTTATATAGCTCTTTAAAATTTAACATGTATTGCTAATGTAAATGTACTGAATACGATATTGAAAGTCTGATGTTAATGCTGAAACTTTACTTCTGATCTTGAAAAAGTGCATTTCTCAGAGCTGCAGATGGGTGGAGAACGAGAACCACACAAGCAAGACCTACTCTTTCTTTTATACAACAGAACCAACAGTACTACATTTTACTGATAATTCAGCAGTTACCCTTGCTAGACCTAAAAAGAAAAAAAAAGGAAGCAGAACTTGGAAACAACTTTAGCACATACTCTACATGTGAATTTTAGTCTGTGATATCCTATTGTCAACTGCTTGGAGTATTACGTATTTTGTTTTCTCTACTTATGTAGTCTAAGTTCTTCTTTTATTGCCCTTTATCTCTGTCCCCACATGGCCATTTTATACAAGATGTAAGAATCTCTGTCCCAACCTTTATGCAATTTTAATCATAAGCTATTTGTATGAAACAGGGAACAAGAAACAGCCAAAAATTAAGTGAGCTGAAATTTATCAGACATGTGTAGTACGACCTTGTTCATGCACAGAAACAAATCCAGTAAGTACAATGGAGACTTTTCATAACTAAATGCAAAGAGGATTTCAGGTTAGATTTCTTAAAGTATTATTACAGAACTTAGTATTCTACTCAGAAAAGTTCTAGACACTCATACAATGAAAAGCAATATAATGTGACTTGACCATAATCCTCCTCAAGATTTGCAATGGGCAATCCAACAAAGTTAAATTGCTACTACATGATGGTACCAATCCCGTTAAAACCATTTTGCTCAAACTACAACTAATATCACTTCATATTGTGAAGTTAATAGCACTATGCTGTTATGTGAATTTCCTTTTCACTTTCTCAAAAATCCACAAATCTACTTCTATTAGTAATTTCCAGCATTGAAAGTGGAATCATTTATTTTTTTAAGAGAGAAATCAATACTGTTATCCTAGGAAAGCAAGTGTTAAAAGTTTGGGTTTGCAGTATATATGGCAATTTTTAAAAAATGTGAATCGGAGAAGCCATTGTAACAATTGGTATACTAACACATACTAAACTGCATAATCTAGTCCACCAACTTCTGTAACAATACTCATCAACATGTATCATACCACATTTATACTCAGGCCATATGGATTGCCACAGAATACTTATGTAGCAAGCTTGCTTCTGCTGCCAGAAGCACTTCTCTATGCTTCAAAAGGTACATTATGTAGCACTGTTCTTTGAACACACTCTATGTATCCTTACTAAGAAGCTACATGGAACTCAGGAAGGATTTCTAAAGTAATCATGTACTGAGTAAGGCTGTCAAGATACATTCATTAGGGCCAGAATCAAACTGTACAGTGTCTTGTTTTCTTGCCTTGGAAAACAAGTTTCAAAAAGATAACACACAGTAACTAGCATGATGCAGCTCAACTCCAAACATAAAGTTGCTTCTAAAGCAATCTGTGCTACAAGCAGCTTTATTTTTTTATTGAAGATTAATAGAGTCCATAGTGACAAGCAATACTTTAGTTATAATTTTTAATAATGAGAGCTATAGGCAACAGTTTAATGTGTATTATTGTGCCATGTAATAAGCTTGCAACAGTTAAGATAAAGGTGAAAGGTTGCAGGAATCATTAAAGACAACCTACCACAACTGGTTATAAGACCAGAATGCTATGCAAATCTGAAAACCTAAAGCAGTTCTTGGACTGAGTATCAGTATCCTTTTTCCCACCACAAAAAGAAAAAAGCTAGTGTGTGTATAGTCACTAAAAAAGAAGAGAAATAACAAAACCTTTAACTAACTGTCAGATTCAGGAAAACATAGTTATGAAGGCTACCTACAAATGTACTGATTTGGAAGCAAAATACAAGAATGATACAAGATGGCTTGACAGGGTTTCCAATTTCTAGAGAGGAGTAATCACACCAATGTAAGCAGGAACAATTGGTAATATCTAACCTTGGAATTCAAAGCCATAGAAAAAGCACAGTGATTGTTACGAAGTTTACTGAAAGAACAAAACAGAACCACTTAGCATTCCTTTCATTTCATTTAGAATTACAATGGGCCTTTGAGATCTGCTGGGGTTTGGTTACAGGACTCCCTTATAGATATGAAAAACCATGGATGCTCAAGTCTTATTATATATAATGGTGTAGTATAATGGTATTCCTTATATAAAATGGCAAAATCAAGATTTGCTTTCTGGATTTGTTGGGGGGGGGGGGGGAGGGGGGATATTTTCAAACTGTTGATGGTTGAATCCATGGATGCAGAATCTGTGAATACAAAGGACCAACTGCATTTTCCAAGTAGATTCAGATAGGATTTCAGCCAAGGTACACTCATCTAGAAGTATCCCATTAAGCTATGGGTGGAAAACCCTTGGCACTTCAGATGTGGTTTGACTCTCATTTTCCATAATGTATTATCATTAACCATGACAGCTGGGATGGATGTCACCTAGTGTCCAACAACATACAGCTGGCCACAGTTCTCCACCACTGCATTTAGCTTAGCTGGACTTTCAAAAAGGAGATGGCAGGGCACCCAACCACAAAGTTATGCATATTACAGCTCTCTGATCTTGGTCCTTATTTCCAGATTTAAGTCTAGCTTGTAAGGCTAAAATCCTATGGTACTGTTTCTGTGATCATGCAAAAGAATCTTGTAGCAACTTTGAGATGGAGAGAAAGAAGTCTGCAGCATAAACCTTTGCAGTCTGGGCTTACTTCATCAGAATCAACCTCTTTCCCCCAGTTACTCTAAAAGGTACTAAAAAAGATCCCTTTGTGTACTGATCCAGACTAACATGGCTATCCAGCCAATAAGTAGTTTTCAAATGCTCCAAATTGCACGGAGACTCATCTGAGAGTGCGCTGGCTAAAAACCATTTAAAGTGTTAAAAACGTGCAGCAAAGTAACAAAGACTGTGCTGAGAATGGTATCAGATGGATCAAGGTGCCAGCAGAATCCTGAAGTTACTGAGCGTTCTGCAAAAAGATCACCAGTACATGACTGGGTCATGTTCCACATTTATATTGATCTCTTTCAAGGCACTGTTACAGAATCATCAGAACCTTTTAGTACGGTAACATAAATATAGCAAGCTCAACTATAAACCTCCGTTTTCCTTCTGTCAGCAGTTTCCCCTGTCAGCTTTTGTTGTTGTTTACCTTAGTGCACCAGTGGGAATTCAAGGGGTACAGATCAGTGGATGTCCAACCGCCCCCGCCCCCCAATGGGTGAGATTCCTATGTATCCTATAGCCTGCCCCACAAGTAAAGATGCACAGAATGCAAGGTGCTGAGTGGCTCAGAAGGCAGGTAAGTGAGCACAGGCAAATGACTGCTCTTCAGGCAGTACGCACCTGGGGAAATCTGACACTGCAATTTGACAAATGAGATTCAGAGTTCATGGCCAACAGAGTGAACAGTTTTTAGAGTGGCACTGTTGCCTTTCCGCTCATTCTTTTCCTTTTCTTCCTGTACAACAAACATAGCAATAACAATGTACCATGAATAATCTAATTGGATACATCATCATAGCAGTTCTGAAGATTTTTAATAATTACTTTTAAAACAAGTAATGTTACAGCCACCTCTTTAAAATGCAGAACATTCTATCAGTGCACTTACGAATACATTCCTGACACGGTGCTTGTTTGGTTAACCGTCATCTGTTCATAAATATTAGTATAAGCTGTGCAAAATATTAAAGAGTACCCAAGAAAATGGCAAGAGTCATGATACTGTGTAACTGACAGCGTCCTCTTTGACTTACTCCAAAAGCTTTGAAAGTAGCTTTTGTTTTATTTCCCTAATCGTCTGAAACAGAAGCTTGAACAAGGACTTTGCTCTTATCATACAAAAATGCAGCGCAGGTGGAACATCACAGACCCATGAAATCAGACTCTTGTAATTACAAGCCTGACATGTCAGCCAAAGAGTTACTGATAACAGCAGACACTTTGATCTTAAATTTAATTAGATGATTTATTGAGCGATTCAGCCTAATAAGGGTAACTTAACATAGAAACTGGGAAATTCAAGCTATTCAGTATTGTAAAAAATTAAAAAACCCAATCTCTAGCAGGCAGACACACAACTGGGGTAGGCTAGACCCATGGCCCCTGTTGCATGCAGCCACCAGAACGTTTTCATCAAATCTGTTTGCTTCTTTCAAATTCAGACGTCTCACGTCTCACATCCCAGAGAGCAAAGCAGTGTGTACAAAATCTCCGTAGACTTCACAGCTTTGTGGATACCACACTCAAGCCACCAGTCCAAAACATAATACATCTACCCTGGATTTCATCCAAGCCTACTATATCTGTTGTTTTAAGGCTAAAATAATAATAGCACACACAGACACACATTTAACTGACTACCTTACTATAAACCTTTGCTATACTGCATGTATTTTTAGTGCACTAATCTGAAGTTTGTCTTCCAGGTTCTTGCTAATTCGGGGATCATTTCACATGTTAAAAATGGAAGTGGCTTGCTCACATGTAGGATTTATCAGTTAAATAATTCTAAGATGCAAGTCACTTCCATGCAGCTTCTCTATGCAACTTCCCCCTGGGCACAGGGCTGCCAGTCTATATGTGCATTTTGTATTAACACATAAAGAAAAATGGCACATATGCAGGTGTTGTGCTAGATAGTTGGAAAGCAGACCTTCTATCACCATGTTTTAAAAGTTTAGCAACATCTAAGTCAGTGGTTCCCAACCTTCCTAATGCCGTGCCGTGACCCTTTAAGACCCAAACCCATGAAATTATTTTTGTTGCTACTTCATAACTGTAATTAAACAGGTGTTTTCCAATGGTCTTAGGAAACCCTCATGAAAGGGTCATTCGACCCCCAAAGGGGTCCCGACCCACAGGCTGGGAACCACTGCTCTAAGTGAACAGCTACTACTATTCAAAGATACAGCCATGTTAGTCTGCAGAATCAGTATGTGGAGAGAGCTTGTAGCACCTCTGAGACTTACTACTGAAAGAAAGAAGTTGGCAGCATGAGCTTTCATAAACTTCAGTCTATTTCCTCAGATGCATTAGACACTACTATGCTATTCACAGTACGATGTTTAGAGAAAATATCACCCCCCACTTCTCCAATTTAAGGACCTACTTACAGGTTAGTGAATAAAAATCCCTGTTACATTTCTCCAAACCAAAAGAATATATAATCAAAGTAAAGAACTCCCAGGAGAGGAGCAGCATCTCCCCACAAACACTAGAAGACAAGCAGATGCCGGGAGCGTAATGCAACGTCTCACAACACCTGAAACACTTCCCCAGTTTCCAAATGCATTGTGATGGGTCTTGTATGGTACGGGTGGACTCAGCGCAGTAAATTTAACCCATATTTTCTCTTTTCAGTTACATAATATAAAAGTTATTTAGCTTAGGAAATTACACAATCTACTTTTCTGCCTTTACCCTTCCGCATGCCCACTACGTTCTGGTTCCAAGCACTGAGCTCTCTCAAGTGGCACTTGAACAGAAATATCTCTATATATTCTCTGCCAGAAGTTATCTCTTTTTGCCTAAAATATCCAGAGACTGGCAACAAGATTCAAGGCAGCAGGGGAGGGAAAAGACCGTCTCTCTCTATCACAAACACACAACCCACCAACACCCTGTTTTAACAGCTGAGACTCAAGTGGGAGATGCCCAGTGAGGTCTCTACTTCACAGACTCATAGAACTGGAAGAGACTCCAAGGGCCATCCAGTCCAACCTCTGCCATGCAGGAACTCTCAATCAAACATCCCTGACAGATGGCCATCCAGCCTCTGCTTAAAGACCTCCAAGGAAGGAGACTCCACTACACTCCGAGGGAGTTTGTTCCACTGTCAAACAGCCCTTACTGTCAGGAAGTTCCTTCTAATGTTGAGCTGGAATCTCTTTCCCTGCAGCTTGCATCCATTGCTCTGGGTCCTAGTCTCTGGAGCAGCAGAAAACAAGCTTGCTCCCTCCTCAATATGGCATCCCTTCAAACATTTAAACAGAGCTATCATGTCACCTCTCAACCTTCTCTTCTCCAGGCTGAACATCCCCAGCTCTTGGCACTGCTTTAATTTTGTTGTCTGGCTCAAGGCTATGGAATTCTGGGAGCTGGAGTTTGTTGTGGGGCGTGGAGTGGAACAAACTCCAACTCCCAGAATCCCATAGCCTTGAGCCAGACAACAAAATTAAAGCGGCGCCAAAGCGGGTTATCTTTCCAGTGTGGATGCAGCCTAAAGCCACCAAGAACGACTCCGCCCACCTCTTTGACCTTAGCCCTTCTCTCCCGGGCTTCGGGCTCGTGGGGCTCCCCTCCGACGGCTCCGATGGGTTTGTGGAAGGGCAGCTCGGGCAGCCCTGGCCCGGAGTCCTCCTCCTCCTCCTCCTCGCCGCCGTCCTCCCTCCTGGCGCCCATCTGCTTCTTCCTCCTCCTCCTCTTCTTGTTCTCCTGGAGGAGGAGGAAGGTGGCCTTGTCCTGGCGGATCTCTCGGCGGATCTCGTCGGGGGGCTTGCGGAGGGTGTCCTTGGCCTCGCGCAGGGCTCGCTCGTGGTCCTGGCGGATCCTGGCCAAGTTCTCCGCCGCCGCCGCCGCGTCCCCGTATCCGCTGGTGCCAGGCAAGGCGGCCGGAGGAGGGTCCCCTCGAGCGGGTGGCAAAGGAGGCGGAGGGGGCTGCTGCTGAGGGGGCTGCTGGAGGGCTGTGGAGTGGAAGAAGACCCCGCTGAGCAGCTTGGGCGAGTCCGGCAGGAAGAAGATGGCCCCGAAGCAGAGCGTGATGAAGGCGCTGAAGACCAGCAGCAGCACGAACTTCTCCGTCAGGCGGAAGGCGCTGGGGCCGGGGGCTTTCCTGGCGCCGCTGGGTCCGCCCAGAGGGGCCCCCGTTCCCAAGGAGACGCCCCCCAGAGGCAGCAGGCTCACCGCCATCGGCATGGCCCTCGCGGCGGGCGGCCTCACATCAACGGCGCCCCCGGCGGCGGGGGGAGGAACAGCGCCCTCTTCCTCGGGGTGGGAAGAGGAAACTTCCCTCTCGGCCGCTTCCGCGAAGGGAAGCTGACTCGCCGATCAAGGGAACCCCTCCTCCTCCTCCCGCGGCGCGGAGAAGTCCCTTAGGGGCTCCTGTCAGCTCCCGCTCTCGTCGCCGCCGCCGCCGCTGCTGCCCATGTTGGAGGCTGAACAACCACCACCAGAACGGGCGGCCAGTCCGTCTCCTTTCCTTCTTTGCTCCGCAGAGCGAGGAAGCAGCCTCCGTCTCTGGCGCCCACCGCGCGCGACTGAGCCAGGCAGCAGCAGCCTCGAGGAGGAAGAAGAGAACGGGCGCGAGGGGGAGGGGCTTAGAAGGAAGCGACGGCCCGGACCAATCCGGGAAGAGGCGGGACGGAGGAGGCGGGGCTTAGAAGGGAGCTGGAAGGAGTGGGAGAAAGGGGAGGGGCCTCCAGAGGACGGGGCGGGGCTTTGTTGACCGTTGGAAATAAAGGGCGGGTGGTCTGTGGGGGAGGGGCTGAGGCGATGGGGAGTGGGTTTCTTTCTCTTTCCATCTCGCTCTCTTTCCTTCTCTCTCTCTCTTTCTGCTCAAACTGCAGGGACTGAAGGGAAGCCATTGAAATCCACACCCACTTGGGCAATTTCAACAGGAAAAAAGAAACCCCTTAAAGTTGGCAAAGTTTGGCTCCCAGTCCTGAAAAAGACAAAAATCAAGACCCACTAAATGCAAATGAAACCACTCCAGATCAGGGTTTCCCAGCAGGCAATGGGTTTCTAATTAAACAGACACAAATCCCCTTTGACATATCCTCCCACCCTGAGGCCTTGCCATTCAACAACAGAACAACACACAGATTAACATGGAAATCACTTCTTCTCAACCAAGAATCACACAGTATGTGTATATATCTATACACACGCACACAGTTGGCCCTCCTTATCCGCCCGCCTGCGAGTCTTTTCTGACATGGCAACCCTGCCACTGGGTTTTCTTGGCAAGATTTGTACACAGAGGGCTTGCTTTTATCGCCCCTTCTTCTGAGGCTGAGAGAGTATGACTTGCCGAGTCGCCTAGTAGGTGGAGAGGGGACTAAAACCTGGGCTCCAGGACCTAAACCTCTGCACTACCCTCTTTCCTGAAATAAGCTTCAATTGCCCTCAGTCTCAGGTGGCAAAAATGTTTTGGGGGCACACCATTACTACAGAACACAGGAACAGTAGAGGCTGGCCTATTAGGACTAATGGGGCACTGGCCTACCTTTGTTGTTCTTGTATCTACCTTCAAGACGTTTCTTACTTGAAGGCAAGCCTAGATTTTCTTGGCAAGATTTGTTCAGAGGAGGTTTCCCATTGTCATCCTGTGAGACTGAGAGAGTGTGAGTTGCACATGGCCATGCCGGGATTCGAACCCAGGTCATAGTCCAAGACTCAGACCTCTACACCACGCTGGTTACTACGTCCTCAAGAAATGGAGTTCACCTCTCAAGAAAGTAACATGAAGATGGAGTGGAGCAGCCCCCCTTTAGCCTTTCCCTTCTCCCTCACTCTCTCAAAAATGTTTAGTATTTAAAGACATGAAGTTCTGTCCAGTCTTGGAAGCTAAGTAGGGTGAGGCCTGGTTGCTACTTAGATGGAGGACCACCCTAGGAAATTCATGGGATTACTTGACAGGCAACCTGATGGCATGGATCTGCACACAATTATAGGTCCGGGTAGGATTCTCTCTAGCTGAAAGGGTCTGTTAATAAAATGCGTTTTTCTTTAAGTGTGTATTAGGAACCTTGTATGGCAAAAGGAAATTAAGGCACTCTCAAGATGGGCAATGTCCAGACGTTTTTTGGATTGCAACTTCCATCCCCATCACATCATCATCATTTACATACAGCCATCCCTCCAAATCCACAGATTCTTCATCCACGGATTCAACTATCTACAGCTTGAAAATATTCAATAAATACATAAATTTTGAAAAGGAAAGCTTGGTTTTGCCATTTTATATAAGGGGCATTATTTTATTGAATTGTTTATAACGGGACCTGAACATCCATGGATTTTGTTATCCATTGCGGGGTCTTGGAACCAAACCCCAGCACATACCAAAGGTCCACTGTATATCCTGTCTTTTCCTCAGCCCAGGACTCAAGGTAGCTTACAATAACCAAACCAAATATAGCTTTAAAAATTAAAAATATAATTAAATTAACAATAGAATTAACAGGAAGACCATTATAAAAACCAAGTAATAAACAGTACAGCACATTCTGAAAGGACTTTTTTGCCTTCACTTGCTTGTGGGAGGAAAGAGGTCTTTATCTGCCTATGGAGTACATCAGACTGGGGCTGATTTCAACATTAAAGAGAGATTAAAGAGCATTTAAAGCAGGGGTAGGCAACCTTTTTGACCCGGGGGCCGGGTTGCTGTCCCTCAGACAACTGGGGGGCTGAAGCCAAAAAATAAATAATTAAATAATTAAAAAAAAATATAAATAAATAAACTGGGACAAATGTAGGACAAAATTTTCAAATGGAGGACACTTTTTATAAAAAATGGAAGACACGCAAAAAAAATTGTTGATTTTTAAAAAATGTTAATATAAATGCATATTTCTGAGGCTTCTATACACAATTGCCCCCCCTTGCCCACTGCTTGCCCCCGCTTGCTCCCCCTTGCTCGCCTCCTCCTGATAGGCCAAAGGCCCCTTGCCCTCACGCAAGAGGCCAAAGGCCCCGGCGGCAATCGGTGGCAGGACCAGGCTGGGGCCGGTCCCAAGGCCTCACCGGGCCGGATCCAGCCCCCGGGCCATAGGTTGCCTACCCCTGATTTAATAATAATAATAATAATAATATGTTTTATTTATAGACCGCTATTCCGCAATGATCATAGCGGTGTACAGTAAAAATTGTAATACAATACAAAATACAAGGTGACAGTTAAAGGAGGGAGACGTCTCGTCCTTCAGGCAGTCCCTGATGTTGCTGGGTCTGCCTGATCGCTCCCTCTGAGGCCAAGATGACAGTTGAGGAGGGAGGGGCCTCTTCTTTCAGGCAGTCCCCGATGTTAAAGCATCCCACAAATGAAGGGGAAATTATAAGTAATTGCACAAATAATTATCACATGCAAATAAAGCAATATAAGAAATGCATTGTTGGTGAAATCCCAAAAGTAAAAAGATGTGCATTAATACTTCTTTGTGCCCACTTTAATGGTGGGTTTTGTGCGACATCATGTGAAATTGTTATGCATAATTACACGATTTTTCTGGAATATTCATGGGATAAACTCTCAGTCTCCTTTGTGTGATAAACTCGTATGAAAGGACAGCAAGGAAGGTGTCAATTTAACATTTCTAGGAAGGGAGGACTCTTTGTATTACTGTATAATATCAACATGAAGCCACTGGGGGAAGTCATATGAGGGCTTGGAGTGGGGTGTCATCAGTATGCTGATGACACTCAGCTCCACTTCTCATTGCTTTCTGAGTCAGCTGGGGCTGTGCAGGTGCTGGAGCAACATGTAGAGGCCATAATGTTAATGGGCTGGATGAGGGCCAATAAGCAAGCTGAATAAGAGGGAGGCTTTGTGGATTAATGGTTCTGGGGGTTTGGGATTGCCTTCTCTGTGAAGGATCAGGAACGTAGCCTGGGAATACTTCTAGATAGGACCAGATAGACTTGGTGGCTCAGAGTGTGTGGAGCCAACTTCGACTTGTTCTCCAGCTACGACTTTTCCTGGATAGTGATAATTTGGGTTGAAAGCATATTGCAGAAATAATCCAAATTGACACCACTTTAACTGCCATGGCTCAGTGCTATGGAATCCTGGGATTTGTAGCACCAGAACACTCCGACTGAGAAAGTTCAATGTCTCACAAAGCTACAATTCCCAGAATTCCACAGCATTGAGCCATCCTGGATTATTTCTGCAGTGCGGATGTAGCCTAAGACACAGTTGTCCATACACTGGTAACCTCCCAATTAGACTACTGCAATGCACTCTATATGGGGCTGCCCTTGAAGATGAACTGGAAACTGCAGCTAGTGCAAAATCCAGAAGCTAGAATGGTCACTGAAACTCCATGCAAATACCATATACTGTAGTATTAGTTCTGAAGGAATTGTACTGGTTACCAATAAGCTCCCAGTCTGAATTCTAGGAGCTGGTGATAAAATTTAGTCCTAAATGCTTGAGACCTCAATACTTGTGGGAGCACCTCTATATGTCTACCTGAGAACTGAAATCTATTGAAAGCACTCCCCTCTTGTCCCTTTGTATGGGAGAACATGAGAGAGAGCCTGCTCTGCAGTGCCACTCTGGTTGTGGAACCACTGCCTACTGGGGATCATTTCAATGCCAAGTCAAAACCATCCTTGTTATTAAAGCTTTTGGGAATAAGTGATTTTATCCAAGTTGTGCATATCCTATGTTGTTGTTAGATACCCTAGAGTAGGCTTGGACTCATAGCAACTCTGTGAACAAGATACCTCCAGGATCCACTGCCCTCAACTGTTCTGCTCACGTTCTATGCAGATGCCGTCTATCCATCTCATATGTGGCCTTCCTCTCTTTCTACTGTACTCCACCTTTCCTAGTATTATAGTCTTTTTGAGTGATTCATCTCAAATGTTTCTAGTTTCTTTCTGCTTCTCCAACTTTCCCCTTTTGTTTTCAGATTAATTCAGTTGCTGCAAACTAAGGTCAAAGTAGTTTGCATTCAATTAACGCGGCAGAGGGAAAGGAGAGGAAGGGGAGAAATCTTGCCCTCTTGTGCAATGTCAGGAAAAAGAAAACTTTTGTAGCCTCTTCTAGTTTTTATGTTTTTTCTCTTTAATAACTTTTACCATCTTGATCACACTTTGATGTTGTTTTGCCACATGTGTCCCATTTTTCATCTGTGAAATAATGGAATGAATGCATTTATAGGTAGTTTTCCTGGGAGGGGGAATTGGTTTAAAAGTGCAGGAAGCAATACATTTAGAGGTGAAACTGTACATGTGTCAATTCAAAATGATGCATTATTTGGCTTTAAAGGCTGGAATTCAGTAAATCTGGGTGGTGCTAGGCTTGGAGCCTAGGAATTTCTGTAGAACCAGGTGGTTGTACTTAATTAAAAAGAGAGGGACAGAGGAATAGAAGTGTTGGAGCTGGCTTTGACTTCCTTTTCTCCTATCTAATCCCAAATCAAATTTGAAAGATCACACCAATATCCATTCCCCACATTTGGTTGGGTAGCAGTTGTGATGGGGGACCATAGAGGAAAGGGCTTTCATATGGTGGCACTCAGTTACTAATGCCTGACATTCTGAGTTGTCATCAAGGAGAACCTGCAAAAAGTGTCTGTTTACTCAAATTTGCTAACAGAAAGGACACACTGGGATCTTAAAAAATTACATTATGTCTGATGCATATCCACTGTGGTATTCTATTGCACTTGAAAGTTTAAACAAATGTCTGTTCATGAACAATAATTTCAAGGTCCTTCAAGAGAGACTAGGAGAACTTTGGGTGGATTTTTCATTTGAGATGGGACTGTAAATTGTGTATGGTGTAAGTGGGATTCAGCCAGAGCATCCACAAGTTCTTAAGCAAAACAAAGAAAGGAAGACAAAGGGCTGCCTTGGCAGAAAAGGCTGGGAAGCACTTAAAATAAAGGATAGGCTTTATCTGATACATTGTAAAAGAAAAAGAAATTGAATAGAACCATTTTTTAAATTAAAAGTTTGCACTGAGCAATGAGTCAACATTTTACCAAACTTACAAAGATAAGTTTTTCTCTAAGAAGTTATGTAAAGCTACACATTTATTGTACATGGCATTATGCCTGAAGTCCCTTGCCAAGCAGTAAATTATACAGTGGTGGTGTAATGAACACAGAAATGAAGGGAACAGCTATAAAATGGTTTAACAATAGCCTGCAAAGTCTTTGACATTAAACCACATTTATGGTACAGTTATTCCAGAACATCTCTTGTGACTTCATGTAACAACTCTTCACCCTGTGATTAAGAAAGCATGTGGGGAGGAATGTAAAACAATTCAGAACTTGGGATGTGAAAATCTGCCAGTCTCGTTCTCATTACATCTCTCCAAATCCCAGCTGTATTCTTCTTTCATCCCAGTTCCTCATTCATTTGCAAAACTTTCCTTGTCTTGCTGCATGAAAATCTGTGCATATTTTTGTGTACTTTCTTTAAAAAAATAAAATAAAAATATGCATTTTGAAGCATAAGCATTTGGTCCCCAAACATTTTTGGACTACTGCCCCCTTTCTTTATGGGCAACAAACTTAGCACCCCCCTAGAACACTTTTTAAAAAAAAATTAGGTTTACTGACATTTAAAGTGGTGTCAAAACAGATTTTTTTTTCTGCAGTACGGTTGCAACCTTAGATAATATTTTAAAGTAAAGATATAATTGCTTCTATTTCAGTATCATCACTGTTTGAACAGGATATGCAGTAGCTATTTTCCTGCATCATATCTTTATATTTTGAGGGCCTTTGCTGGAACCACACTGTCAACCACAAATGGTCTTCATGCAATTATCACCAAAAATGTTTAGGAAATTTCACTCAAAACAGAATAGTGTTTTTCAAGGTAACTTAAAGTTTGTTAATTATTTTATCCATCCATGATGTGCTGTGCTGTTTCTTGCAGAGTGATATATGAGTGATGCCTTTCATATTTAAAAATACCTTCCTGTGTCTCCAAATTTCTCTTTAGTTATTATTACCCATTTCCTGTCTTCCCATACCTATAAAATTCCTTGAATGTGCAATCAGTGCCTGTTGTTTTTCCCCTTTGTCAATTATGTTCAATATGGTCCCTCCAATTATATACTTGAGAAATTATTCACCAAGGCTCCAAGTGAACTTCTCCTGGCCAGATCTACAGATCTTTCCAGATAAAAGCATCTGCTGCTAACCACAATATTTAGCTGATGGAAAATCACAATTCTCCTGTGAAAAAATGCTTTCAATTGAAATGTAAGTGCTGTGGAGAATGCAGCTAAATGTTAGGAACACTCAAATGTACGAGGATATAGGGCCCGAACAGACAGGCTAAAATAAAGCTGCTTTGGGTCACTTTGGAGGTATGCTGTTTAAATCATGCATGCGTCCTAAGAGGTCGGAAGCCATGCTAAAGTCACACTATAGTCCTAAAAACTGCAGCGAAGCTTTGGCACAGCTTCTGGCCTCTTAAGACGCATGCATCATTTAAACAGCATACCTCTAAAGTGACCCTAAGCAGCTTTATTTTGGCCTGTCTGTTTGGGCCCATAGTGACAAAGTTCTCTCATTGGGGCTCTATGGCCTGTTACAGACTGCCAAAATAAAACTGCTTCGGGTCTCTTTGGAGGTATGCTGTTTAAATGATGCATGCATCCTAAGAATCCAGAAGCTGCACCCAAAAAAGCTTGCACTCCAGTGCTTAGGAATGGAGTGTGGCTTTGGCGCGACCTCCGGACTCTTAGGACCCATGCATCATTTAAATAGCATACCTCCAAAGAGACCCAAGCAGCTTTATTTGGCAGTCTGTAACAGCCTATGACTCTTTGCAGATGCATTTCTGTCCAAACTGGACAGCCAGTTGCAATAGTTTCCCCTTTCTTACCCTGAAATATATAGCCTTGTATTTATTTTTTAAAGGCAAGAAAAACCAAACCAAAACAGGAAGGCTGTTTCTTCATCACATAACCAACATCCTGTGTGAGCTCACAATGAAGAACAGAACATTCTGAATGATTAATGAACAACCCCAGGAAATAACAACAATCCAATGCATATTCAAAGGAAACAAAAAGCAGGTATGAGCTACATGCACACACGCACACACACACACAGGTGGTAAAGGACAAGAAAGGATAGCAGTCACATAATCTCTTATCAGCTTCCCCTGTTTGAATTAGATACTACTGTGAATGACAGTTCCTACAGAACTATATTCATTTTGTATAAATGAGGACTGTGCACAGGCAAGCACTATATGTTTCCATTCAATAATTGTTTCAGACTGCAAGTTAGTTTTTCAAGTTCAGACTTGAATTTGTACTGTGGCTGGATCCTTTAGTGTTTTACTGGATCTGACTGTCATTGTTCAGACCATCTGTGATAATAGGCAGCATACCATCTTCAAGTTTCTAGTCTTTAAATTATTCCACACAGATTATAATCCCCTTCATTTTTTTCTTGCATTCCTCTTTTGGCACCATTTGTTATCTTGACCCCCTTTTCCGGTTCATGTTTCATTATGTACTGTTATGGTCCTTCATTTGTTTGTGAAATTCCCCTTTTACTTACAGAACTGCTTCCATTTCCTATCATCCATATGGCATTGGGCATAAGCCAAGGCATGTTTTTGGATTTTACAACCCTCTCTTAGATAGCAAAAGCCCCTTCCCTCATACATACATTTGATGGTGCAGAAGGAGCAGTATTTATTTATTTATTTATTTATTATATTTATTATATGTATTATATTTATTTATATCCCACCCTTCTCCCAGGACTGGGACTCAGGGCAGCTTACATTAAAAACAATACAGTTAAAAAGATACAAACATAATGCATTAAAATAATATAAAACTACTACAATAAAATAAAAATAAGATAAAATGCCTAAAATACATTTAAACAATACAGCACCCCAGGGTGTTCTTTAAAAGTTTTCTTTTAAGTACTATGTATATATGGATATATTCTAGCCTGTTGTACGCTGCTTTGATTGCCTGGCAAAAGCAGGATAAAAATAAAAATTTTAATTTTAAAATTTTAATTTGGTTTTGAATGCCTATTTGGCGGAGGGTCAACAAGGCAGGAGCCATTCTGGTCTCCTTGGGAAGAGAATTCCAGAGTCTAGGGGCAGCAACAGAAAAGGCCCTCTCTTATGTCCCCACCAACTGTGCTTGTGATGGTGATGGGATGTAGAGAAGCCCCCCTCCCCGAGGATCTCAGAGCCCTGTTTCCCAGCTCATAGAGGGAAATACGGTCTGCCAAATATCCTGGACCTGAGCCGTATAGAGCTTTACAGGTCATCACCAGCACTTTGAATTGTGCCCGGAAACAAACTGGCAGCCAGTGGAGCTGTTTCAACAGGGGCATTGTATGATCTCTGTAACCTGTCCCGTTAGCAGCCTGGCTGCAGCTCTTTGGACCAGCTGAAGTTTCCAAACCCTCTTCAAAGGCAGCCCCAAGTAGAGCACATTACAGTAGTCCGAATGGGATGTAACCAAGGCATGTACCACTGTGGCCAGATCTGGCATCTCAAGGAACAGGTGCAGTTGGCACACAAGTTTTAGATGTGCAAAAGCACTCCTGGTCACTGCAGAGACTTGGGACTCCAGGTTCAAAGCTGAATCCAGGAGTACTCCCAAACTGCAAATCTGTGTCTTCAGGGGGAGTGTGACCCCATCTAACACAGGCTGGATCCCTATTCCCTGCTCTGCCTGACTGACCAGGAGCACCTCTGTCTTGTCTGGATTAAGTTTCAATTTGCTTGCTTTCATCCAGTCCATTACTGATGATAGGCACTGGCTTAGGACCAAGACAGTATTAGTGCTGCGAGGTTTTGTCAACCTTACTGAGGACAGCATGCCAGGGATATTTGAGCTGAGTCTCCCTTCTGTGGAATTCTGAAATCTGAAACTCTCCAAATCCCAAAATTGTTCACATGGGTGACTAAGATAGGAGATTATCAAATGGGGGAAAACCGGGGAAGAAAAAGGCATACTCCTGAGATAATTGCACAGTCGTGCTGAAGATTTTCAGATGATGTTGCACTTATCCAGGATTTATCCCAGAAAGAACTAGGAATGCTCCAGCAACAAACCATTTATGGGACTTCTCCGTCAATGATTTCTTGCTGGAGCATTCCTGGATCTTCATGGGAGAAGTCCTAAATAGGTACGATGTGTCTGAAAATCTTCAGCGTGATTGCATGACTTTGCTGGAAGTATGCCTTTTACTCCCAGCTTTTTTTCCAGGTCTGAAAATCTCCATAGTGATATCTTTGCTTTGTGTACCCAAACTTTGTTCTGTGCATAAAATCATTAAAAATATGTATAAAATTACTTTCAGTCTATATGTATAAGTTGTATATAAAACATAAATGAATTTCATGTTTAGATTTGTGTCCCATCTCCAAGATATCTCATTATGTGTATGCAAATATTTCAAAATCCAAACACTTTTGGTCCCAAGCGTTTCAAATAAGGGAGGCTCAAACCAATATTCTTTGCTGATTTTGTTCTTGAAGAAAGTAATGAGTAATTTTAGCAATTTTTTTCTTGCTATGAAAAAGTCTTAGAAAACAGTGCTGTTTTCAAAGTCTCATAGAAGATTTTCATACCTGGCATAAACGTCACTCCAACATGGTTCAATCGTCCTGCAAAGGTGGAGGAAATGCGCATGACTGAACACCTGGCCGGCTTCCTCATTCATCATGCAATCGTCGCTCCCTCCTTTGTGCCCCTGAATCATTCCTGGGGAGCGGATTTCCTATGAACGCAAAGTTTGCATTCATAGGAAATCCGCTCCCCTTGCACTGATTCAGGGACACCAGAGGGAGCAATGATTCTCTGACAATTGAGGAAGCGCACCAGGCATTCAGACATGAGCGCTTCCTTCACCTTTTCAGGATGATAGAGCCACGTTGGAGCTACGTTTATGCCAGGTATGAAAATCTTCATCGTTGCAGACTTATTCTGTACATAGTTTGCACATGGTTTTATTCATATCATTTTCTGCACAGAAAATATGAGGATTTTTGTCACTCCAGGATTCTCCTTGCCAGGGATTCCCAAAATAAAAAAAAAAATGCTTTTTGGCCATTTAAAAATATTTTAAATTTCTTTCCCTGCCTAGGGTGCAGAAATTGCAGCTATGCTTCCTTTCTTCCCTGTGTGACATACATTTCCTTCCTCTATACTCACACAGTAAAGGTTCAGGATATATTGGCCTTTCTCTGAATTTGCTTCATCTGAGACACTGTCATCATGATACAATGTTTATTTGGCTTCATAATGTAGCTGAGATTATACTGTAGAGGGGAGAAGAGACTGTCTTTTGGGGAATATTTTTGGCTCTTCCAAAGCTTCCTTTTCATGCCAAAATGATACTCCTAAACACTGAGTCTTAAACACTGAGTATGGTTCTATATAAAATCCACTTCTTTAACACTTCTTCTCTTAAACACATCTTACCCATTATTCTTTCTTTCTTTTTTATAACATCTTTATTCAAAATTATATACAATAAACACCTAAAAAACACCAACAAAAGCTTACATACTTATGCTATACCATTAATCACAAAAACAACCTTACATAATATTATCTACTACTTTCATTGATCAAGCCGCCTTGATCAAAATATTGAAAAGGTGGGATATAAATAAAATTTATTATTATTATTATTATTATTATTATTATTATTATTATTCATACTTCACACATCTTACCCTCCATTCTCATTTCTTTCATCCTTCTCTTCTACTCCTTTTCCCCCAATCATTCTTCTATTTCTTTCCACGCCCCTTACCATCCTGGCTATTTCCTTCCTCACTTCTCCATCCATTCCTTTCCTACCTTCTCTTTTCCTACACTTTCCTCTCCTTCTTCTCTTTGATTTCATCCCCTCCTTGTCTAACATTTCTTTCTACCATTTCTGCCATTTCTTTCTTATCACTCAGTCTGTTTCTCCCTTTCCTCTTCCTGTTGTCACCTATCCCTTGCTTTCTCATCTTTCACCTTACTCAACCTTCTATCACTTCCCCTTACCTTTTTCCAACTACTCAACCCTCCATCTTTTCTTACTTGAACTACTCATGACTCCCCTATACATACTTAGGCATAAGTACTCTAAAGTACATACTAGGGAGTATATCAGATGAAGCTTTCCGGTGGTTTTCTGGCTCAGTTCCAGCTCATTTCCGACGTGACTGCACTTCCAACGATGCGGTTACATGTCGTAAAATGAATGTGTTATCAGACACCATTAATTTCTATGGGAGCTCTTTGCAAGGCATTTCAGCAGTGTTTCTGGAGTGACCCCTCATTTTGGTAAAACCGGTAAAAAAGGGACTTCAGAGAATTCGCTTCCAAGCTCCCTTCGATTGCACTTTGAATTGGTCTGGTGTGGAATGCAGCTTTGCTACTGCTCTGGTACTCCACCGCAAACTTCCCAGGTTGCAAATTTCCCATGAAAGCGTTGGGTAGAACAATAACAATAACAATAATGCTTCTATAATCAACCAGGCAGAGTAAGGCTGCTCCCTTCCTTCAGCCTGCCTCCAATCCCATCATCCCCTGTCTTCTCCTAGACCCCGATGAAGGATGACAGCTGAGGGGGGCAGGGAAGAAGGGCAGCATCCAGAGCCTCACTGAGCATGTGCAAGGGTGCCGATTCGAATCACTGACCCCTCAAAGTATGTGGTGTGGTAATACAATGTGCACTCAATCCCCTTTGCTTGAATCCGCATCACGTGACTTACTTCGCTTCCCCCTCACTTTGGAAGGGCAACAGAAAGGCAACCAGGTGTGGTAAAACATCATGTTTTAACCTTAATTTGCATTGCTAGAGAGGAGTGACTCTGGATTTGGTGTGAAAAAACATCATGCTTTGCATTGCTAGAACAGGAGTGACTGCGGATCTGAGCTGCAACCCCCCCCCCACATGTGAAAAGGTCCTAGGACTTTCTTCCTTATCTTATTTAGGATTCCTTCTATTATTTTAGGACTTCCTATCTACTATTTGCTTCGTCTTGCTCAACTTTCTTTCTACTTTATTCACCTCAGGAATTTCATTTCCAATCTGTTTAATCAATAATTCAACTCCACTAAATATACTGTACCTTTTATCGGGAAGCTTATTACAGCAATCAGATCCCATAATCTTTCAAAGTAGCTTATAACTGGTTTCCATTCTTTGTATATTGTATCTATTAGTTTATTTTTTAATAACTGCATTTCTTAACATTATCCTGATTCTTTCCATTTATCGATCTATGGTCCAAAACACACTGCAGGAATAATCCAGTTTGAGACAGCTTTAACTGCCCTGGCTCAATGCTAGGGAATTCTGGGAACTGTAGTTTTGTGAGGTATTTAGCCTTCTCTGTGAGAGAGTTCTGGTGCCACAATGAACTACAGTTCCCAGGATTCCCTAGCACTGAGTCAGGGCAGTTAAAACAATCTCAAACTGGATTATTTATGCAGTGTGTTTTGGGCCTATGGCTTCTTACCAGTACTGCAAGTGGTGGTGGTAGTGGTGGGCAGAGGGCTGTCCTGACCCCACGCTAACTTGATCACCTGCTCCTTCTCCCTGGCTGCCTGCCTCCTCCCCTCCAGCTGCCCTCCTCCCAGAGCAGCCAGGCAAGTTAGGCAGCTGGAAGGGACAGAAGGGATGCATCTCTCCCTTCTTTGTCACTGGGCATCCTCCCCAAGAAGAAAGCTCCTCAACACAGCAGTGGGGTAGGGTGCACACTCATCCCTCTTGCTGCTCTGTCACAAGGCTTCCTACCCAGCCAGAAAGCCTCATGACAGAGCAGCTGGGAAGGATGTCCATTCATCCCTCCTTCCCTATTGCTGGGCTTCCTCTCCAGGGAGAGAATCTGGCAATGGAGCACACTTGCCCCTCCTGCACTGAAGGAGCAGAAGGGCCTAACTGGGTGACACCTCTTCTCTGGGGTGTCACCCAGTGTGATCCGCACCCCTTGCATCCTCCAATGACACCACTGCTTCTTATTACATCTCTTCCTTGTTTACTTATCTTCTGCTGAGTTCTTAGTAAATACTGACAGTAAGGGGCATACAATTCTAAAGCCCAATTCTTAATAGGGACACTGTTTATTTTAATTAGTTTATTCAGATCGTAAGAACGATTTCCCAAGCATTAGCTGCACTAGCATTGACCAATATAATCTTGGAAATTTTGTGTGGTGGTATATAAAAGTGCTAGAGTTCTTTTATATCTATCCTGGCTTTGATAACTAGATTTACAATTCACTCATTTTGAGCTGGCTTTTCATTCTTGTTCCTTTCCTTCTGAGGTTGGACAACATCATGGCAAAATAGTCTTTGGATCTGGTTGGCTAAACAAAGATACTGGATTACATCCAAAACATTCTCTTAAGGGTTTATAGCCAGTATGTTATTCTGTTTCCTATACTTCCCCTTTCTATTTCTTTTATCTTAAACAAGCAGCTGTAGCAACCTATATTTTTCATTCATCATTATTGTTGTTGCTGTTTGCCATTAAATCAGCTTTGACTTATAGCAACCCTAACATTTTGATAATTGTGTATGATCAAAATTTTAGTTCTCTGTATTTTTGGGTTTTATGATTTATTGGTATTTATACATTCTTTGCAGTACTTCTTCAATGGTCACCCTCCCAGTAGAATTCATTGTTCATCTTTTTAAAAAGCTGCTCCAGGCTATCTCTATTCTAACTTTTAATGCATATGATTCTACTGTTCATTCAATCAATTTCCTTAATATTTATATTTGTCAACATGCTCCACACTTTCATTTTGTGTTTTTAATGTTATTTCTTGGGCTACTTGTTTTTGAACAATTATGAACTTGGTTTTCCTAACTTTAATTTTAAATCCACTGACTTTGTTGAATAATCTTTGCAGATCCTTTTAAAACTGTGCTAATATTATTGCATCATCTGATTAGGATGTTATTGATAATTTCTGTAGGGACAATGGCACCACTGTGTGAATCAGCAAGTGCTTCTTCTAAACAAATTGGTGGAATCTACATGACATCATGTTCTGCACTTCTCCTAAATCTGATTCAGATTATTTTGGATCCAGATTAGCCCCCAGCATGCCACACTGTTTTTTGTAATCTGAGTCTGAACTAGACTTGCGAATCATGTACAAATATAAAACCAGAGTAAAAATTTATCCAGAGGGGAGGTTGCCTTTGATTTTCTCTGAGGTTGACTTGCACAAGGTCACCCACTGACTTTTCATGCCAGAGTTAAAAAAAAGTATAAATTTCAAATATCAAACCTTGATTTTCCATTTTTTATAAGGGACACCATTTTGCTATGTCATTATATTTAATGGGACTTGAGCATACACAGATTTTGTTATACACGGGGAATCTTGAAACCAAACCCCAGCGGATAACAAGGGTCCACTGTATTTATGCTTATTTATGTGCACATGTGGAGATTTATCAAATTGCTCATCTGTAATAGGTTTTGTTTGTATTTTAAACACTGCTTTATCTCTGCTTTATTTGTGAATGCCTTTCTGCAGTATCTGTTTTATACAGTTTAATCCTATAGATCAGAAGTAAACCTCATTGACTTCAGTGGGACTTACTACCAGGTAAAGGCTCTAGATACTCTAAAGGCACCAGATCCCATCTGATCTTGGAAGCTAAGCAGGGTCAGCCCTGGTTGGTACTTGGAGAGGAGACTGCCAACAAATACCAGGGGCTGTAGGCTATATTTCAGAGGAGGAAATCCACCTCTGGATTTTCCTTGGCCAAAGAAAGGACTATGAAATTAATGAAGTCACCATATGTTGACAGGTGACTTGAAGGCAACACACAGGATGGAAAAGGCTCTCTCTCTAGGCCTCTTTTTACTTTAGTGAGAAAGAGGGGCAGAGTCTGGATTTTCTTCCAAGAGGTGAGTGGTGTGAGAGAATCTGCTGAGAGTCCCTGTCCCTCACTCACTGCCCAAACACCGGATGTGGAAAGTACTGCAGCAAAGACCTCTAGATTCTTGTAAAATGTTGCAATGGAAAGCTAAGGATCTGACTTGCCAGAAGCAACTAGAGTAATAAAGGATCTCATCCTGGCTAGTTAGTCCAGAGACCCGCTGGATCACCCCAAACAAAGCAGCAAAACCTTTGCATCTGCGTCCCCTTGTCCTTGCTAGGGAACAGACACCACTCCTACCCTGCACCAATCTGATATAGAGTGTGTTAACACAGGACTAGAAATGAGCCTGAAATGCATTTTCAACCCTATGTGGATTATCCCATTATCGGAATCTAAAACAACATCAACAACTTTGAGAGTATACATCCTTATCTTATTCCTCTTTGGCTGCATCCACACTGCAGAAATAATTTTTGACTGCTATGGAATTCCAGGAACTGTAGCAAAGGTTTGGTGCCACAACAAACTACAATTCCCAGAATTCCATAGCATTGAACCATGGCAGTTGAAGTGATGTCAAAGCAGCTATTTCCACAGTATGGGTACAGCCTTAATCATACTTTTTATGCGCCCTCTGTCATCTAATCTTCAACTTTCACTGCAATTTTTTTTTAAAATACAGAAAGGTAAATGTGATGAGCCATTTCTTGAAGACTCTCTTAAAAGAATGCATAGGCAGTATGAAAGGGAGACAGAAGATACGTAGTGTGTAGTCCATGGGTGATTTGGAATCAGAGAAACACTATTTTGCATATACACTACAAACTGATTCTACAGACTAACACAGCTATATCTTTAAATTCTAGTGCTCTTGGTATTTCTCTTACAGCTTAGATTTTAACATACTGCCATTCTCATAGACAGGCACAACATTCTCAAGGACAGGACGTATGACAGTGAAGAATTTTATACTTTGAATTAACCTTGTGCTTTAAAAGACTGGTTGCTGCCTGTCTAACATTGCTGCAGAGATGACATTCAGTACCTTTAAACTTTTCTTACTTAAAAGTTAAGAGCATTATTTTGGAAGTGTTCTTGTCAGTAGGCCACATACTCTAATTCACTTGAGATGCTCAATTATAATAGGTCAGTTTTGTATTACCATCCTCCATCTAGCTCCATGATCTTCGGTTTGTGCAATCACTCATGAGATGGCAGTTCTCAGGGGGTAGACTGCCACTGCTTGATTAATGTAGCTGGGATGGCTCTGTTCGGGTCACACCATTATGAAAATTTGTCTCTTTCCAAATGAAATCAAGGACTTCTGTTTTGCTTTCTAGTTCTAGTTTTCTAGACTTAGGATGTGTCCCCAACAGATTTATTCTGCTGGCTTTTTTTTTAATAGGAGAGAACTAGAATACATATGGGGGACAAACATTCAGCTATGTTATTTTCTGGAATATCTTGAACACCAAAGCCCAAATATTTAATGTATTTCCTAAAAACAATTCTAAGGGGGATATTCATGTTGCAACAGAAAGCAAATGGAATTTGCACTGAAAGGCTCAGGATTTGGCAAAGTTGTACCTGCAGGTATTATAATTTCTTCAATATCCAAATGATGTACCTTCTCACCCGGTGCATTTCTTGTAAATGTCTGGGATGAGAAAAGATTTTTCAACCTAGGGCAGAAGGTGGGGTTTATTTCCTCTTCTCGAACTTTCTAATATAGATAGGGTAAAGTCTCCCATTGTCTTAGTAGTTTCCCTTATACTTCCTGGGCAGTCCCGTCGATGATGTGGTGAATGGGGGTGTGATCTTTCCCATGGAGGGTCTGTTTTCACTTTCTTCTGTCATTACATTTCTAGAGAGAGGTGGAAATCCTATCTGCAACAAATTTAAAAGGAGGGGGGACACAACCCCATTCAAGGCATGATGGGATGCAGTAATGGGAACTGTTTGCAGTGGTGCTGTCTGTCTGGAAGAGCACAAAGATTCCTTTGACACTTTGAAGATAAACACATTTATGTTGGTATTAGTATTAAGGTTACATGGGCCAAAGCGAGGACAATCGGATCAGTCTATTTCTAACCTGTGTCAGTTTTGAATGTGTTTTATCACAGGTCAAACTACAGGAAAAGCAATTCCACCTCAACATTAGGAAGAACTTGCTGACAGTAAGAGCTGTTCCACATTGGAACATGCTGCCTTGGAGAGTGGTAGAATTTCCTTCTTTGGAAATCTTTAAACAGAGGCTGGATGGCTATCTATTTATTTTTATTTATTTATTTCATTTTTATGCCACTTTTCTCCCAAAAGGGAGCAAGACAGCTCACAAGATAAAAACACTTTAAAAACAATTAGAAAAAAATTAAAACAACCCATTTAAAACAGAATAACATTAAGATTAAAAACATCTAGAAGGTTTTTTTTTTTAAAAAAACCATCTAAAACACCTACACCATATAAAAGCCACCATGTCATGATTTTAAAAAGCCTACCTGAATAAAAACATGTTAACTTGCTGGCAGTGTTGCCAATTTCGTGATTTTCACGCGAAAATGGGGACTTTTCAGAGCTTTTCGTGTGATTTTCGTGCCTGGCTCTATTTCAGTGCCTTTTCCGTGACTTTGGCCCATTTCAGCTCCAGCCTGAGACGGCTGCAGAGCAACCAACCCTTTGGAGTGTAACAGTTTTCAGCCAATCAGAGAGAGGGCTGGAGAAAAAACTCTCTCTCTCTCTCTCTCTCAATGACTCCCTCTGAGAGAACGAGGACGGAGCAAGAGCCAACCAACCAACCAACCGTTTGGAGGAATCACACTAACAGTTTTCAGCCAATCAGAGGACAGTGATTGCCTCCCCCTCAGGCATTCTCAGGCTCCAGGGGAAAGCAAAGTGGCTGCTGTGTGATCATGTGAATGTGATGTCCCTGAGAGTGTGTGTTAGTGATTAAATATGCCTCTGAGCATGGGCAGAGCACCTGGTCAGTTGGCACCCCTGCTGCCCTGTCTTCCAAGAATTTTGTTTTGTGGATCTCTTTTTCATTCTCTTTTCCATTGCCATCCATACTGCAGAAATAATCCAGTTTGGCACTGCTTCTAACTGCAAGGCTCCCTGCGATGATGGGATTCTGGGCACAAGAAACCACCAAGCCCAGAATTTCATGCATGGAGCCCTGGCTGCCAGTAAAAGCAGAGTCTCAACATGTCGCAACAAACTACAATTCCCAGGATTCCCTGGTTTGACAAGGGAATTGCCTCCACGCTTCCAGATCACAGCCCCAGAGAATGAATCTACAGGATATCAGTGTTGCCAGTTTAAGTCCACTTCTTCAGCTGCATTTGGATTTAATAATGATAATAATAATAATAATGGTGATGATGATAGATAGATCTTGTAGCGCCTTTGAGTCTCACTGAAAAAAAAGTTGGCAGCATGAGCTTTCCTAGACTTAAGCGTATTTCCTCAGATGCATGGGAATTGTAGTTCATTGTGGCACCAGAGCTCTTTCTCACAAAACTACAATTCCCAGGGTTCCCTAGCACTGAGCCAGGGCAGTTAAAGCGGTCTCAAACTGGATTATTTCTGCAGTATGGATTGGACCTTGAGCATTTTTAATAACGAAGGCCCAAAACACTGCAGAAATAATCCAGTTTGTGACCGCTTTAACTCTCCTGGCTCAGTGCTAGGGAATCCTGGGAATTGTAGTTTGTTGTGGCACCAGAGCTCTTTTTTGATAAAGAAGGCTCAATGTCTCACAAAACTACACTTCCCAGGGTTCCCTAGCACTGAGCCAGGGCAGTTAAAGCAGTCTCAAACTGGATAATTTCTGCAGTGTGTCTTGGACCCAACTCAGGCTGCATCTTCACTCCAGACTCCAGAGACAATTCCCAGGATTCCATAGCACTGAGCCAGGGAACCTAAAGTGGTCTTGAACTGGATTATTTCTGCAGTGTGTCTTGGACCTAACTCAGGCTGCATCTTCACTACAGAGACAATCCAGTTTCATACCGTTTTTACTGCCATGGCCCAGTGCTATGAAATCCTGGGAAATGTAGTTTGTTGTCACACCAGAGTTTGCTGAGAGAGAAGGTTAAATGTCTCCGAAAACTAGAATTCCCAGGATTCCCTAGCACTGAGCCATGGCAATTAAAAGGCTGTCAAACTGGATTTATTTCTGCAGTGCGGTTGCAGCCGAACACATTTCTATTTGGCACAAAGCTTCCTGAACCCCCTTCATGTCAAAATAAATATCTTAAAAGGACTGAAAGATTCTTTGTTTGGTTCAATGGTGATTTTGAGAGTTGAAATAAGTTACAGTTATTTTTATTCAATTATGTTTACGTTTACTGTATTTGCAAAAAATCTGCCATTTTAACATTATGGGAATTTTCCGGGAATTGTGAATTTTCTGGGAATTATTCCGTGTGATGTGGGGGGATTCAGCGGGTTTTGGACAAACATTTTCGGGAATTATCTTCGAGGCTTGTTGGCAACATTGCTTGCCGGTGAAAGGCCAGCAGGGAGGAGGCCCTGTGGAAGGGAGTTCCAGAGGTTGGGATCAGCCATGGAGAAGGCTCTCTCCTGTGCCCTCACCAAGCGACCGTATGATTGTGGTGGGCCTGAAGTCTTCTCCTGAAGATCTTAGGACTCTAGCAGGTTCATATGGGCAGATATGGTCTTTCAAATGGTCTGGACCTAGACCATTGTGTAGGGCTTTCTAGGTCATGACCAGCACTTTAATTTGTACCCAGAAACAAACTGGTAGCCAGTGAACCTGTTTTAACAAGGGAGTTATATGCTCCCCATAACTGGCCCTGGGCAGCATTCTAGCTGTGGTGTTTTGAATCTGCTGAAGTTTCTGAACAATTTCCAAATGTAGACCCACATAGAGTGTGTTACACAGTAGTCCAAATGGGATGTAAACAAAGCATGTGCCACCATAGCCAGATCTGATGTCTCAAGGAATGGATGCAGCAGAACACTAGTTGAAACCTGGGCATCCAGGCTGAGAGCTGAGTCCAGGAGCACACACAAGTTGTGAGCCTGAGGTTTCAGAGGGAGTGAAACCCTATCCAGCACAGGCAAAGTCTTTATTCCTTGATCTGCCTTATGACTGACCAGGAGCACCTCTGCCTTGTCTGGATAAAGGACCCTATCGCTCGGGGTAAAAATGCCGGCTTATCTTGCTTGAATTGAATTCTAATTCAGGAGACAGCCAGGTCCTATCATAAGTAAATTGCTGCCGAAAATGCCGCCAGGATACAACCCAGGTCCCTGGAGATGCTTCGGTGGCCATTTTTTAAGTTTGGAAGCTTTTGTTTTTGAAAAGGTGCCTGCTGGGTACGGCTTCGACTGGGGCTACATCCAGGCTGGATCCGGGCAGCGATTTCAGCAGCAATTTACATATAATAGGACCTGGCTGCCTCCCGAATTAGAATTCAATTCAGGCAAGGTAGGCCAGCTTTTTTTATCCCATGCAATAGGGTCCTAAATTTCAATTTTTGTGCCCTCGTTCAGTTCATTACTGATAGAAAAGATTAGTTCAGTACAGAGATAGTTTATTTGGAATCAGATGGAAAGGAGAGATAGAGTTGGCTGTCACAGAAGAATACACAGAGCTACAAGGGGAAGTGAGAGGGCAATGGTGGTGGGAAAACTGTAGGTTGGCTGCCTTGTCTTTTGATGTGTTCCTCAACAATGGAAGAGGTACAAAAGTCTGCTTTCTTCATGAACTTTAGAAAACTGGGAGAGGAAAAGAGGACTGCTGGGCTCTGAACCACTATAACAATTTAGAATCAAGAATCAACCCCAAGCTGTGCAAATGATACTTCAGGCAGCATGCTACCCCTATCCACATTCAGCCACCCTAATTCTTGCTCCCAGGTATAATCTCTCCTCTAAATCTCTGTTCTGTCACCATTCAGCTGCAGTTCTGGTGGTTTTATCTAGCTGATCACTGCTTCTAGACACCAGTGCAGCAGTCTTTCCTGATTTAACTGGAAAGGAGAGATAGAGGTGTGGGTGTCTTCTACATAGTGATGACAGTGTACACCAAAACTTGAGACAACAGATCCACCCTAGTGATATATGAAAAACAGTATCAGGGACACGCAGGATACCATAGCCAACGAGCTGATTTGTTATTGTCTGATAGCAATCCTGCAGATAAAATCAGAATGACTGTAATGAGGTGCCTGCAACTTCCAATTTGCATTCATAATGAATGTGACCATTCATAATGACTGCTAGTGAAACACCAGGAAGAGTCAACAAAGGAACAGTTCCCCAATCTGTTTCTCAGTAAAGGATGTCAGCCAGAGTGACTAAGGTTGTTTCTGGACTACATTCAGGCCTGAAGCCTGACTGGCATGAGTATGATAATTCACTTTATCCAGGAACAAATAGATTGCCTAAGTGAAACTTTTGGAAAGTGTTCACTGTCCTTCCTCATAGAGCTTTCATGGCTTGTACTGTATAAACAGATATTTAAGCGTTCAGCACAATCAGAAGTATGTTTTCCCCCCAGAAGTACGCACCAATGAATACAAGGCAATCTCCCCCTCCCCAGTATCTTAAATTAGACCATTTAAAAGCATATTATATTGATGCAAGTAGACTACATAGCATAGGTTTAAAGAGTTGTTGAAATGTCTGGCAATATTAAAATATCAGCCATGTATTTGACACGATGCTTTACAGTCTGTATTTGCTCATTAAAAACACAAACATTATACTTAACAAACAGAGAAATAAAATTATAATGTGAAACTCTCTTCCGTATAGTCTACAATAGCAAAGTACGTTTTGAAACATCAGTTTCAAAATCATGGAAATATTTTCATGGAAATATTTTAGAGATGGGAAGAATTTGCCACATTATGTTTAATACGTATTTTATATTTCAAAGTCTGTTTTAATAAAACATTGTTAACTAATTAAACCTTTTCTGCACAGCTTTGCACCTTGACTCCTGAAAACAGTATTGAATTCCTTTTAGGGTTTTTTTCATGGATTTTCTTGTATGGCCTTTAAGCAGACTGCAATCTGAGATCAGATGAGTCATGGGGGAACTTCAGCCACACAGTTCTTAAAATGTGAAACAACTTTTCATCAGAAATGGACAGTATCAGATTTGATTAACAGCCACACGATAAAACATCAAGTTGTGCAATTAATGCCTCTGGGTCTTTAGTTTATATATAAAAAGTACTGGTGTAAGTGTCATATTCAAAACAAGAAGGAACTCATAAAGTTGAATGTAGACTTTCCCTACCCCATTTTAAACAAAGGCTAAACTCCAGTAAAGTTGGGAACCAGCTAATCTGAAAAGCACTAGTAGCATAGCACTTTGCTTACTCTTTTCCCCCCTAAAATTACTTGATGACAGCTGTGTCAATGGGAGTATTCTCTGAGGTGCACCTTAAATGCTAAACCACCTCTCTCAGAAACCCTAGAATATATATTTTCCTGGTTGTGGGGAAATACCATTTTGGTATTCAAAGTTTCAGGGGCAAACAGAAGCCTCACAAAGAAACATCCCACTTGTCACTGCTGACTCTAGATTGCTTTAAAAAATTTTTTTTTTCATTTCTTTACATTTCTTTACATTTACATTTACTTTACATTTACTTTACATTTCTTTACATTTGACATTTAACCCAAAAACGACAATTCCCTCTACCCCTGACATAATTAAAATTACATATAACATACATATCACTTCTGACTGATCAGCTCTCTACTTTGAGTGTTATCATAATGTTGTTTAATCTTATTCTGTTTTTGAATTTATCCCTTTACACAGTTAATGTAGTTTCTATCTAGATTGCTTTTTGGGAGAAGGAAAAGTGGTGGCAGAATAAAACCTCATCACTCACAGGATAGTAAAGGTATACCAATTTTGGAAGTAGTACGTGTGGGTTATAATCTATAGAAGCAGCATCTATTTTAGATAGATATGAGTGGCATTCTCACAGCATTAGTATCACTGAGTAGTTTATAGTCAATGCTTGTAACAATAATATTTACTTACTAATTTATTTTCAGCCTTTTCCCCAAATGGGATCCATGTCAAATCACAACATGAATTAAAACAAGATACATGAACTAAAACTAAATAATAAAAAGTTTTAAAATACAAATAGACTACCATATTAAAATATTAACACTATGAAACAATATGAAATCATTACAAACTATAGCAGAAACAATAAAAATACAGCAACCCCCTAAAGACCTTTTTATGTAACCATTTAGGCACCAAATGCTTGTTCAAATAGAGAGATCTTTACCCACCAGTGGAAGGCGACCAGCCTAATCTCCCATGGCCAATACTTTCACAGCCTGGGAGCAACTGCTGCAAAGACTGTAATTCATTCCAGGTGAAATAAAGTGCCTAAAGTAAGTACTGTACTGTAACTATTCCTGTTTCACTCCATGGAGTTCAGGGCAGCATTGTAGCTCCAAAGTGATCTTATGAACCAGTGCAGAAATAGAGATACAGGCTGAGTCTTCCTTATCTGAAATGCCTTGGACCAGAAGTGTTTTGGATTTTGAATTTGTTTAATTTTTATTTTTGGAATATTTGCATATACATAAGGAAATATCTTGGAGATAGGACCCAAGTTTAAACATGAAATTCATGTAGGTTTTATATGCACCTTATACAGACAGCCTTAAGGTAATTTTATATATAATATTTAAATAATTTTTTGCTTTAAACAAAGTTTGTGTACACTGAAGCATCAAAAAGCAAAGGTGTCATTTATCTCTGCCACCCGTGCGGACAATTTTGGATTTTGCAATATTTTGCATTTCAGAATTCCAGATAAAGGAGACTCAACCTAAAGTGGCATGTCCTTGGGGTTTAATCTTTACTTTTCACATGCTAATATTATATTCTGACCACACACTGCTCTCTGTCCAGCAATCCATCACCTTTCTGGCACTGCTACGTCTTTCATATAGCAAATGAAAGACAAAATATCTTCCCAAAGCAAAGCATATGAATAAGATACAGAATATCTTCTGAGCATAGAAGCTGATCATTAATGGTACATAGACCCAAAATGAGAACCACTGTGGTCTAGTGGCGTTGGTCCAGGATGTGGTAAATCCAGGTTCTGTCCCCAATGAGCCACTACATTACCTTCCCAAGTCATTCTTACCTAGTCATTCTTACCTAGCCTGAACTATTTCACAGAATTGTTGTGGGTATAAAGTAGGGTGGTAGAGATCCAGGTAATGGGCTGTGCAGACTGCCCCTAAGGGGTGGCCTGCAGCCGCTTCCATTTTTGCCGGGTTGGGACTGTGGCAACCGCACACTGTGGCCCTGATCTGGCCTTTGCAGGGCTCAATAGCCGCGAGGCTGTGGATTTATGGTGCTTCCTTGGTACTGAATCGTGTGGACATAGCACCAGAGGAGCGCTGTGACACCACGCGCCATGTGGAGTGACGCACAGTATCACGCCACCCTGGGGGTGGAGTCGGGGTGTGTGTCATGTGGATGCTCTGCCCCAACTCCACCCCCAAGCTGGCCTTTAAGGCCAGTCTGCACAGGACCCAAGCCACCTTAAATTAATTTGAAGAAAGGTGAAGCATTAGTGTAATATATAAAGAAATAACTATTTCAAATGGAGTGGAACAAGGATTTTCTCTTTGCTCTTAAAAGCGATACCTATTAATTCCTAGACCTGTTTTTTTAAATTTGTATGCACTGTGTATACTGAGATCTAGCATGGTGTAATGGTTTGGACTATGACTCTAGAGACCACGGTTCGAATCAGCGCTTGGTCATGGAATCAATGCTTGGCCACTGGGTGACCTTGGGCAAGTCACACTCTTTCAGCTTCTGAGGAAGTCAAAGGCAAACCGTCTCTGAATAAATCCATTATAGGTTTGCCTTAGGGTCACCATGTCAGAAATGACTTGAAGGCACACAACAACAGCTATGTATTCCATTTCAATTTGTGGATTAGGAACAACGTGAAGTTCTTGATATCAGTGACTTCTATACCTACATATTATGCTCTTGTCGTTTTTTCATGGTGTTTTTATTTGCAAGTGGCCATATGGTATCTGTTGTCAGTTTTGCAATCTTCCTGGAACAATAAACTCATTGTGCCTGATGCATATGAATAGGAGTCTCTTAGATCTTGTAGTACTATCACTTGGATGTAAGCAGGATGCCATTTTTGGTAATGTACAAGAAGATGAAGGTTTTATGGAAGTGTTTCTTTTTAATTCTGGCAATAATATTGAGTGCTCAGCAATCTGTCTTGCACATTTCATATCCTGTCTATGGATATCCTTTGTTTCTTTACAATTTGCCATTCTTTTGATGTTTCCTATTACTATAGAGGAACATCATAATTTATAAGTCCCTCATATTTAGACAAATGCATCAAAATGACTAAAAGGAACTGGATTATACCAATAACTGGAAGATGTTACTTTTGGGGGGCTATGACTCTTAAAATCTTTCAGCCAGCAAGGCTAGTGACCATGCTGGCTGGGGGACTCTGGAAGCTGTAATCCAGAAGATAAGGTTTCCAAGCTCTGGTTGTACTGTGTAAAGTTACATGTATCTGACCAGAATATATATATACCAGTTTATAGCATGTTGTTGTTATTAACTGCTGTCAAGTAAGCTCTGACGTATGGCAAATAGATCTTCAAGTCTGTTGTCAACAGCCCTGCTCAGGGATTTCAAACTTAGGGCTGTGGTTTCCTCGACTGAGTCTAGTCACCTGTAATGTGAGCTTCCCCCTTTCCTACTGTCTTCTACCTTACCAACCATTATTGTATTTTCTAATGATTTTTTCATGATATGTTTAAAGTACAACAATCTTAAATTAGTCATCTTGGCTTCTAGGGAGAATTCTGGCTTCATTTGCTCTAGGACCCATTTATTTGTCTTTTTGACAGTTCATGGCATCTGCAGAACTCTCTTCCAGCACCACATTTCAAATGTGTATAGCATGTTACCTGGGTATAATTGGGACATGAGTAGCTGAAGCAAGGTCCATTGATTGCACAATACATTTCTCCCTGACTTGTAACTACATGGGCAAGATAAACAGACTGAATCAATATCAACCCATGACTTTGGGATTTGAGAAAGAAAATAGCAAATGAAGTAACTTTGTCAGTGTAACAGCAGGTTGCTTGGAAGTAAGAACCACTGTTTTCAGTGGGGCTTACTCACAAGGAAGTGTGCCTAGGATTGCAGCCTAGTTAATTTTGTAATGTGGGGGAAAGTGTCCACTTTTCACAAGAGTATGTTTTTCAAAGCAAAAAAAATAACAAGCAAACAAGGGATGCATCAATGAGGTGACATTAAAACAGAGTCTTTTAACACAGTTTATACAAGTGGAGATTGATAAAAACAGTAAGTAAGGAAACAGTAGATTGTTACAGGAATAGAAAACTAGTTTTGCCTACATTCTGTTCAGCATAAAAGTGTGTGGATAGAGAAGTGAAAAAGTATGTTAATGATGGAAACTATGGAGTTTCACATGTGGGGAAAATCAGGGGTTTAAACAATCATTTTCCCCAGAAAGTTGCACAACTGTGGTGAGATTTTCACATAACATCGAGATTAAAGAGGACCTATCCTGGGAATAACCAGCAACAAATCATTCATGGGAAAATCATGTCAAGTCTAGGTAAAAGGCTTCAGGAGTGGTTTACCATTATCCTCTGTGTAGTACCAGCAGAGTTAGCTGTGGCACCACTGTTATTGTTTCTGAGAGATCCTCTGCTAGTGCCATCCTTTGCCATTGCAGGCCCAAGAACATTTGGAGGCACTTTTCTTAAAGAATCGTAACTACAGTTATTTTTATTGTTTGAAGTTTTAACTTGTTTCAACATCCATACATTTATTTCACTTGTATGTTGCACTGAAATCCTGTGCTGAGAGGGGAATAAATATTTTAGTAAATGCATTTTAAAAACAACTGAATTCTAGAATCATAGTGCCAGTGCTTCTCCTCACACTCAGTATGTGGCTTCACCCTCTGGAGACCTCCTTGTTCAGCTCTCCTAACAAAATTACATACTGGAGCATGAAGCTGGCCTGAGATCTAGAGGTAGCTTCATGTCTAGAACTTAAGAGGAACAGACTTAGAAACTCTGCTAGCATGTGGTTCTTAGCTCCCACTGAGCTCTGATTGACTGAAATATTTCTTTCATTTTAAGAAGTGCCAAGTTTTTTTTAAATAATGAGTAAGAGCCCAGGCTTGTTTTTATAGGATCAGAAGGGTACAACCACACACACATCCTGCAAGTTGGCAGAAATAATCTAGTGCTAGCTACATAATTTTGCTTTCCACTCAGCTGCCTCAGTGGTTAAAATGACAGCATAGTACATTTTCCTAATGCCTTTTGTCAAAGTAGCAATTTTGTAATAGTGTCATACAAGAGTAGAAAATGGCACAAAATGTTTGTGTTTTCTATTGATCTTTAAAATGACCCCAGTCCTTTTCAGCATAACTGACTGACAATTACTTGGCAGATAACCTATGCCGACACCGACCTTGAAGAATTAGAGGTAATCGGTTCCATAGCTGAAGTGTTCTTGAACAATTTCTCTGAAGAATTACACACAAAAGTGCTTTCCTCTGGCATCAGTCATGCATGCCCTCTCGTTCCACTCTGTGGCTGTGGGACAAATGTGAATGCAAGCAGGGGTGGGGAGAACTGAACTAGTTTTTACACATTCATTTCTTTACATCTTCCTGTAGGATGCTGCTGATCATATACATACTGTATTGATTTTCAGCTCTTCTTTTTACATTAGTGATTGTTACACTCATGTCAACACCAATGTATTGAACACACAGACCAAACCAGCCATTCCTTGTAGTATTCCAGCCAGTTGACACCTCCCTTCCCCAGTTTTCCCACAGCCATGTTGGCAACAGGCATTTATACAGGACATTCAAAAATGCTTCACACACAGTAGATTATCTGCAAGGTGGTCTGGTGCATGTAATACCCTCATATGGAAGGCTTAACTCTGAGACCCCAGCCTAGGGTTAATTAGTTATCTATTTAGTAAAGGCAGTTAGGTTGCCTAGTAAGTTTATGGAAGACAGGACTCAAAGTACATATTTTGTTACAATTTAGTTTAGGTTGTCACCACACTACACTGGGGCCTTTTCACACTACATAGTGATAGCATTACGATTTCACTTTACCTGCCATGAAAGAATCCTATGGAATCCTGGGGCATGTAGGTTAGTGAGGCACCACAGCTCTCTGATTGAGAATTTAGACCTCCCTAAACTTCACATCCCAAGATTTCATAGGATGGAACCATTGTGGTTAAAGAGGAATCTTAACCGTATAATTGCTCACATGAAAGGACCCAGCTCTTTAAGCAAATCAAGCAATATAAACAGGAGCATCATTTAGTCCAGATGTGGTCAGTGTGTACCCTCAGGGTGCATGTGCCCCTCTTCCAATCTCATGCAGACCTCAGGCTAATTCCAATGGCTCTTCTTGATTTATATAATATCTGTCTCTTCCCTAATAGCCTGAGGGGTTAAAAGAAGGAGAGAGATGTGGAGGAAGAGAAGGAGATGGCATGGCAAGGAAGGGAGAAGGGGAGGATAGGCTTGTCTGTTTTGCTCTGACACCTCTACTACTGACTTGGTTTCAAGTGCTGCCATCCCCTGCCCCAGTTTGTAGAATGACAGTTTACCTTCAGTGGAATGCAGCTCTTGACAGAGAAAAATCCTTATTTTAACCTCTATTGGGCTCTGCTCCATTTGCAAATTGGGCAAAGATTTCTATAGAGACATCCTCTATATACATACAGACCAGCAATGTTTACAGCTTTTGCAGTGAGGTCACCTTCCTCATTCATTTCAACATGCAAGTTTTATATCAACATAGACATCTCTTGCACCAGACCTGTACTTTCAGATGTGATTAGGTAACCATAAGAATATATGGTCCCTCATATTTTCTGGTCCATTTTTTCTCTAGATGATTTTTTTTTAATGGAGAAACTGCTTACAATAAACTAGTAGATATGCCAGCAAACTTACTGGGTAGAATGATAAGCCTGGTTTCATCATCAGAAAGTTGTGTGTTGTTGACTTTTGTTCAGGTATTCTGGGAGAGGCTGTTTGTAATAGGAAACAACATATAATTTGGAATGCCATGCAAGATGATAAGTGTATTGCATGGTTTACCTTTGTGGAGGCAGAGGCACAGGTGCACTTGGTATCCCAAGAGTTTTTGAGATAATTACCAGTGAGATAAGATTTTTGAGTGCTTGAGGCAGTTCTAGTGGGAATGTATTACTTAACACCTATTATGTGGGAGATTTCAGTATCTTTCTCTCTGTGTGTCTCTCTGAGGAATGTGAGAGACAGCAAGAGTGCAAATGTAGCTCTTTGTGTCAGTACTGGCTGGTCAGATATGTGGTGACAAAAGTTGAATGTAAGATATCCAGTGCCCTTTCAGTACAGAGGAACCATCTGGGAATAAAATTAATAGAACTAGCAGATGTAATCTCAGAGCTACTGGCAATAATCTTTGAGAATTCCTGGAGAACAGGAGAAGTCCCAGCAGACTGGAGAAGGGCAAATGTCCCCATCAAAAAGGGGAAAAAGAGGATCCCAACAATTATTGCGCAGTTAGCTTGACATCCATACCAGCAAACATTATAGAGTGGATCATTAAACAGAGAGTCTGGGAACTTTTAGAAGGGAGTGCCATAATCACAAAAAGTCAACATGGATTTCTCAAATTATTATTATTATTATTATTATTATTAGTAAAAGTGTGCTAGACAATGCATCTCTTAGGTGGATTTGCAATTGGTTGACCGGCTGAATCCAAAGGTGCTCAGCAATGGCTCCTCTTCATCTTGGAGAGAAGTGACCAGTGGGGTACCATAGGGTTACATCCTGGGCCCAGTGCTATTCAACATTTTTATCAATGACCTGGATGCTTCAGATTACAGCAAATTAGGAGAAGTAGCTAATACCCCAGAGGAAAGGACCAAAATTCAAAATGACCTTAATAGATTAGAAAACTGGCACAAACTAACAAAATCAATTTCAACAGGGAGAAATGTAAGGTACTGCACTTAGGCAGAAAAAATAATAATAAAATGCACAGATATAGGATGGTCGACACCTGGCTTCACAAGACTACATGTGAAAGGGATCTAGGTGTCCTAGTAGAAAACAAGTTGAACATGAGACAACAGTGTGATGCGGCAGCTAAAAAGGCCAATGCAATTCTCAGCTGTATCAACAGAAGTAGTGTCTAGACCAAAGAACATAATAGTGCCTCTCTATTCTGCTTTGGTCAGGCTCCACTTGGAATACTATGTCCAGTTCTGGGCACCAGAATTAAAAAATGATGTTGATAAGCTGGTGCATGTTCAGAAGAGGGCAACCAAAATGGTGAAGGGCCCGGAAACCATGTCCTATAAAGAGAGACTTCGGGAGTTGGGTATGTTTAGCCTGGAGAAGAGAAGGTTAAGAGGTGATAAGATAGCCCTGTTTAAATACAAGAAGGGGTGTCATATTGAGGAGGGAACAAGCTTGTTCTCTGCTGCTCCAGAGAATGGGACCCAGAACAATGGATGCAGAAAAAGAGATTCCACCTAAACATTAGGAGGACCTTCCTGACTGTAAGAGCTGTTCTAGGAAAGTGGTGGAGTTTCTTTCTTTGGAAGTTTTTAAATAGAGGCTGGATGGCCATCTGTTGAGGGCACTTTGATAGTGAGTTCATGCCTGGCAGGGGGTTGGACTGGATATCCCTTGTGGACTCTTCCAATTCTATGCCGCTCTACAGATGGGCGCAATGGGGTGCTGTCATCACGTGTGAGGGGCGGCGCTTCCAGATGCCCCTTGCCCCTTGCACATGATGAGGGCGTCAAAATGGTGGTGCCCTGTACAGATGGGCGCTGCCATTTTGATGCAACGGACACTTAGCGTCCACACGTTGTGACACCATTGTGATGTTGCGAGGGCACCATTGGTGCACTGTGGCATCACAAAGGCGCCACAAAAAGAACCCGCTTTTTGCGGGTTCTTTTAGCGGCGTGAGGAAGCCGCGCAGTTTGTCCACTGCAGCTTCCTCGCGCAGCAAAACAAGGCGTGGGCAGACCACCCTTTTTGGGCGGTCTGTACCTTGCCTATGATTCTATAAGTCAAAGACACCTTGAACTGCTGACAAACAGTGTTAAAGTTCTGGTGTGTGTCGCAGAAGGCTGATCCAGAGTTTGAAAAGTTAATAGGAAAGTGTCTATTAGTTCATTTACATTCAAAAACTTTGAAAATATTTTAATGACATTTAAGTTGAAAGGGAGCATTTACAATAACTTTAATTAGATTCATTCTAACCTACTGTTTGAATTGATGTTATTTTATGGCACTAAAAATCTTGATTGAATGGAAGCGGAAAATTCCATCTGTGATTTTAATCCTCACTCCCTGTCCCTGGTTTTAGTTTGGGAAGGAAGGAAACAGCTGCATAAATTCTGGAAAATCCCATTTCTCACCCACCCACCTTCTGAATGGGAATGAGTGATGTCAGAAAGAAAGATGTACACACAGGACGGACTCAGGAAACAACCTCTGTCTATAATTATGTCTTAAAAGCCAGATCTCCACCTCGTAAACAATATCTTGTAATAAACACCAGATTCATATATATATATGATTGATAAATATCTGTTTTTAAGAAAAAGCAACCAACAAGAAGAATTCTCATCTTTTCAATGAGAAATCTTTAGGAGAAACAGATGGCTCAACATACTGGCACTGCTCAGTATCTGCTGCTTCCTGGGAATGGGAAGTATCACTTTGTTGCTCTTCACCTCCTTTTCTCTGTGCCCTCTCCATGATTCCCTTCCACTTGTCAGATTGTACTTTCTGAAAAACAAAGAGAAATGTATCCTGACACAAAATTGGGAAGATTGGTACAGTGGTGCCTCGGGATACGAAATGATCGGGTTACGAAATTTCCGGGATACGAAAAAGTTGGATTGGCAAAAACTGTTTCGGGTTACGAAATATTTTTCGGGTTACGAAATTCATTTCGGCGCGAAATTCAAATGCTGCAAAGTGCAGCTATAGGCTTTCCAGTGCTAACGGAAAAGTGTTTTGGGTTACGAAATTTTCGGGTTACGAAAGGAATGGCGGAACGAATTAATTTCGTAACCCGAGGCACGACTGTACTTCACATTTACAACACATTCAAAACACTAAACACATTTGTCTATACTGCAGTCTATGAAAACCAAAAGCAACCACCACTTTAAGCAGGGGTTAACTTAAAATGAAGATCCATGATGGCTGAGAAACCTATCTCTGTGCAAATGGCCATGTTTATTGGGTGGAAGCAAGAGTTACACTTCAGCACTAGATCTTTCCCCCTTCTTGATTATGAAGCTTTTGATGTTTCAAACCCATAACACACACATCACTTTGTTGAACCCAAGAGTGAACAGAGGTGGTCCCTCTTATTTGATGTATAGAAGAACAGCAGCACCAAAAGAACAGTACCTTAAAAAAAGTAGATAAGCCACTTAATTTTTCATTTTAAATCAATGTATTTCTAACAGTCATAAAGAACCATCATTATGCACTTATGTGATAAAGGAAACAAAGATTCCTGTATCCATCTCTACTCATTAAATACTGGATGTTGAAATAAATAGTCAGGCACATGCTCACATACACATATGATTTCCTAACTAGGTCTACAGTATTTTTTTTTTTTTAAAAAACGTTAGTGAGAAAGACTAGGCTATATTTGAAATAGTAAATGCTGCCCTGAAATCCTCCTTAATCCACTTCAAAAACAAGGACATAATTTGAAAATAGTAAAAGAGGTTTTGTTCCTGAGGGGTGGGGGAGTAAAAACATTTCTGCTAAATCTTTCAGATTGGGCATACAGGTTGAGTATCCCTTATCTGGAATTCCAAAATCTAAAATACTCCAAACTCTAAAACTTTTTGAGCTACAACACAAGTTGTGTAGTATGTATCTGTACTGTACTTGTGAACCTGGAGAGACACATTCAGAGCAAGAGATGAGGATCTGTGAATGGCAGGAATCTATGCCTCCTGCTATTTCAAAGATCCTTAGTCTCTGTACAGCATCATTATGTCTCATTATGTATATGCAAAATCTGAAAGGTATTCTAAAATCTGACCGGCCCCTTGAAATATGGAACCTCTTCTGATCCCAGGCAGTTCAGATAAGGGATACTCCACCCGTATCTTATTTTCAACTGTTGCATTATTTTCTATTTTTGATGAAAAGAACATTTGCTAAATTGAATATTAATTATATTATTGAATATAAATTATATTATGTACAAAATTATCCCTGATTTTATGCACCCTGTTATTTTTTGCTCATGTTACCTTTGACTGCTTTTTCATACCTTTCTCTCACCCACTTCCTCCCTATTTGCTCAGTTATAAATCTCATCTCTTTGAAAGTCTTATCCTTGCTGTATATTTCAGCACTAGATATGACATCATTGACATCTATCATTAATGTTCTGCTTCCTCTATCCTGCTCGTCCATCTTCTCCTTAGATCATTCTCTATGTTGTAGACACCTGTGGTCTCCCCTGAGAACACCACTCTGCATTTTATCTTCTTTTTCTCTTTCTCTGTATGCTTCTTTTTCTCCATCTACTGTTCCTCTTACTCCCTTGAATTTCTCCATTCATCTATCCCTCTCTCTTGTCATCTTTCCATCCACTTCTCTGCTCTTTCTCATTACATAGTTTCTTTTCTATGTGTGCATGAAGCAGTGTACTCTGAACTTACTTTTCCTGCTCCCCTCTCCTTGTTCTTTGCTATCCACTACACTTGCTGCTCACCACTGCAATGGAATGTTTTAATTTTTTTAAAAAATTGTACAAAACATAAATGGCATTATGATTGAATGTCTTGTAAGATATGATGAAGAGGTGAGATTGTAGATTATATAGAATAAATAAAAAGAAGATGATGTAAGAAGTGAGATTATATATGTTGATGTTAGTTTTGTTTTATAATTAATAGTTGTTTCTAAAATTAATAAAAACATTTAAAAAACATAAATGGCATTATTAATATTAGTTCTGATCTCTGATTTCATTAGAATGGTTGGAAGGAAAGGTATAACAAAAGGACCAGCCAGCCTTTGTGAGAAGAGCCAAAAAACATAGAAGAATAAACTGCTGCAGGACCTTTTCTAAGTGGAGGTATGGCAAGTCTGGCCAAAGGAGAGGAAAAGAATATTCATATTGTGAGATCAGCAATGAGTGTGCCCCCCCTCAACACACTGATAGCTGGAATAGAAAAGGCTTCAACTTCATTGGTACAGTTGTGGAATGCTTGGCCCTAGCAAGAACCCACAACCAAACATTGGTTAACCCAAGTGCCAGCTGATGAGAGTAAATACCCAGCCTGCCTGCTGGAAAAACCTGGGATGACAGATCTGGAATCAGAAATGGGCAGAAGCAACTATACGGTTCCCCAGTCATCTGGAAATAAGGTTGGAGCCACATATCCCTGAGTAGAGAATGACTCATTTTTCATATCCAACAAGGTCCTGTAAGGGTACTCCCAATTTTTTTAATCCTCAGCAAGAAATATTTTTCTTCAACCCTGCTGAAAAAAGAATGTGAACATTTGTGAGATTTTTTTTTATAATAGGATTTTTTTTGGTGAAAATTTAATGGATTGTTCACAACATAGGGTTGAAACATTGGATGTGGAATGGGAACAGATTGCGACGAGGATGAGATATTGCAAAGCTCCAGGATGAAGAACTGCAAGCCAGATAAAGGTACCTGTCCTCCCTCACTAGTAGAGAGCTGAGAGATGGGGCATGGAGGTTCTGGCAACAAGAACAGAGCTGGGCACTCCTCTGTGCCCCCTCTTCCCACTCACCACTAGGAATTAAATATCCATTTTCTGAGGGGATAGCTGTGGCTGACAGTTGGGGTTTGGAAGTAGGGGAAGACAGACACCTTTGTCATGCTTGACAGGGATTATATATGGGGCCATCTGCCCCACCTCCCTCCAAATAGGTCCAGTAGTGATGTTATGCCTGTCCTTGGGTATCAGGGAATGGTGCAACAGTCAGATGTTCACAGAGGAGATGTTAATGGAGAGTGGGGGAGCAAGTCAGCATTGGGTGAAACAAATGGTGGGTTTGTTTGTACATCTCTATTACTTGGTCTTGGCTTATTCAACAGATATGGTTAAACAGTGATGGAGCTTTGCATCCTGTGTTTACAGGAACATCTAAAGTCTGCTTACTGTAGATATCCAAGTTAAATAACAACATCTATTTGGACACGTATATTGACTGAAAAATAGCATTTTTGTGCCCTATTTTATTCAAACACCCATCTCTATAGTATTAGAATGCACATATGCATACTCACATGCTTAAGTGTTGTCTGTATACCAAATAATAGTCCTCACATAAGAGTTTCAGACTTAAGGTCTCAGTAGTGCAATATCTGTAATATCAGGCTGCCATAGCTTCTTCTCAAATAGACAGAAATATGAAAATGGAGGAATAAACACTACAGAGCACAGAGATAGACAAGCTGTTAAAAATGGAGAACTGACACAGAAATTATTCTTTAATTTGTGTTCATTTTTGAGAGTCTGAATCATAAAGCTTTTTGCTAGATGAAAACTTAATATTCTTGTCATTTATGACTACAGAAATGACTGGAGGTGTTAGATTTTTGATGGCATGTCATATTCTCTCTCTCTCTTTTTACCATGGAGCTGACTGATTCATACAATCTATTAAAGGTCCATGTAACTTGCAGAACTGAATATATGCCTAAGATGGAGGGAAAAAATTAAAACAATATAAATTGTAGAATGCTAAAATATAAGTGCTTTATAAAATGTCAACATAGTTATGTGAAAACAGATGAACCCAAAGAATTTAATTCTCTTTATCTTTCACCAGAGTTGGCATGCTAATTCTTTTGAAAGGAAAAGAGACCACGACCTTGACTTGTTATATGATACCAACAACAGATGATGTTTTTATTAATGAAGCCATCAATATATTTTAAATGCAATCCTGTTTCTAAGAACATAGAAGCATTTTAGGAATTGGATTAAGACTATAGCTACAGTTGCTTTAAAGGCTATCTAGTTTTACTGTGATATTTTCCTAATCGTTTTTTTCCAACAGTGCCCTCTGCAGTTTCCAGGTTCCTAGGGTGCAACAAATTATGGGTTAGATGAAGACTAGATGAAAGATGCACCAGTTATAGAGGGTTAGGATTAAGCATAAGCCTGACAGAAGAAATGTCCTCCTGACAGAATTTGCTCATCTCATCTCAGAGTCCAGAACTGGTCACCTGGCTAAGATCTGTCTGCAAAAGACAGGATGGAGGGAGAAGGAGGTAGTGCAAGAGGGGTGAGGAAGGAGCCAAAGGCCAGAACCGAACCTGGTGCAGCTAGGGCCACAGCTGCAACACTGTTCCAAAGTTAAGCAGAGTAGTAGTCCTAAAAGAACTTTTAGCTTTCCCTTGGCTGGACCAGGATTATGCTGCAAATTTAGATCCAACACTGTTAATTGCTTATAGCACAGTACGATGATGGTCTTCTCAGAAATAAGCTCTACTGAATTTGGTTGTGGATTACTCCTAGATAAGTACATATAGGAATACATCCATACTGTAGAAACAGAGCTGTACTCTTACTGCAGAAAAGACAATGGTAGCTCTACTGAAATCAGTCAGATGTACATGGTTGTTGTTGTGTGCCTTCAAGTCATTTCCAATTTATGGTGACCCTATCATGGGGTTTTCATGGCAAGATTTCTTTAGAGGAAGTCTGCCATTGCCTTCCCCTGAGGCTGAGAGTGTTTGACATGCCAAAGTCACCAGGTGGGTTTCATGGCCAAATTGGGAATCAAACTCTGGTCTCCAGAGCCTCAGTCCAATATTCAAACCACTACAGTACGCTGGCTCTCTAGTTGTGATGAATAAATTCCATTCAGTTAAATAAGTCTAATATAGACAGGTTTAACATTGGATTTAGCCCATTGTTAAATGCATTAGAGAAGACTTGTTATAGTGTCTATGCCATGTGACTGTCCTGGCCATATTTGGGGCCTTCTGAAAGGTTCACACTGTCATCACCATGGCATGCCTTAACACCCCCCCCCAAAAAAAAAGAGTACAGCATTAAAACAAAGCCAGGGGAGCTAATTAGCACTTCCAGGAGACTTCACTTTTTGATATACCACAGTTTATAATTTTGTCAGACCCCAATTGTTTTTTAAAAAAGATAATCCATTTCCAGCCATAGAGTGTAAAGCTAGGTTGTTTCAACAAATCACAGTTGCGATTAACCACAACTGAGGATTCAGAAGTAACACTACATTGGGATTCAATAAAAAACAGAAATGAAAAGTTTTTGATGTTCTCCTTAAGGATGCCCCAAAGGAGGAGCGGGGGAAAGAAGGACACAAGCCCATAGATTATTGTGGCATCAAAAATGACCCAAGAAAAAACTAAAACTATTCTGCCTGATTTATGGCCTTTTTAGTTGCGGAGGATGTGTGGTACAGTAAGAACTGATTCTGTGCCAAAGCAATTATTGGATGGCCTTAGCACACACCCCAGATCATCGATCACTACTCAACCCACCCTTAGAGGGTTTGCATAAAAATGTGCAAAACCAGGAAGAGTAGTCTTGTTTTGAAAATTGTTTTATCAGATCCAGACATGAATTTCTATTGGATCATAGGGGTGGGAATTGGGGGGATTTCCATCTCCGATTATTCTTTTTGCCTTAAAATGGTTGGCACAATGATAACCTGCTTGCTTAAACTAGAGAGCCCCAGATGTTTTCACACATGTGCATTTCAAGCAGTGACAACTCATTATGGGCTTTCCTGCCTTAAGGCTTCACAAAGAGTATCTCTTGACCATATGGGAATGTGTGATGTGATTTGGTTTGCAAGCATTAAAATAAATCAGAAACAAAACTGTTGTGAAACTATAAAACATTCATTGATGCAGGGCTGGACCACAGTTTCCTAAATGAGTATGGCTGCAGTCAAGATCAACATAGATTTAGATATACTTTCTGTTTTGAGAGAAGTACAAATACTAAAATTCCAGCATGAATTCTAATGGAGTGGAATTAAAAATGTAGTATTTGTTTTATTTCTGTGCAAACAGGCAGATCATATGAAGGACTTATTCTACTTGTTGCAGAATTTTTCTTTCTTAGTAAACACACACGGTAGCTTCATAAAGAAGTTCGGCTAAACAATTAATCAGACTAGGCATGTCATCATAAAATAGGACAATTTGTTTCCTGCTGTGCCTACAATATGCCAAATGCACTGAAAATAAAACTGATGGTCCAGTTCTTGTTCCTGAAGAGTTTGGAAATATTACGGTTCATTTCCATCTCCCTGCTGCAGGAAAGTAATTGTGTTACTTTTACTGTTTTCAGTTATGTCTACAAACTTATTAAGCCATTTGTAACATAGTCATTATTGAGGCTTCATAATGCCTTGGCTTGTTGCATGCTAAGTCCCTTTATTGGTTTTCCTTCAACCCTTCTTTCAGAACCATACTTTCAAACTGCTTGACAAATCTCAAAGGGAAAGTGAAGGAAAGTAAATTAGAAAGTGAAATATTTTAAAATTATAAACATGGTTATTTTCCCATGTCCCTCTCTCTTTCTCTGTCTGTCTGTCTTTCTGAATGCCTGCCTGCCTGCCTGTCTTTCTTGAATCATAGGCGCGTTACAGACTGCCCGTTTGGGGCAGCCTGTATCTGGCCCTTTCCCCGCTGGATTGGGGCCTCAGCTGCCACAGTGGCAGCCTTTGAGGCCCCGATCCGCCGCTTTCCAGGCTGCGGGGAAGCGGCAAAAGGCCGCTTCCCCGCGGCCTGGAAAGGGGTGTCCTTGGGGCTTCATGCCCCAAGGACACCTGATGGCGGCGGGGACAAAGAGAAAGGGGCCGCTGTGGGTGGGGCCAGGTTAGCCGGTTGCATGCTGGAGTGGAAACACCCCTTTTTGGTGCGCCACCCTCCCTCCACATGGGAAACAAACTTACGCTTGCGGTGCAGTGCAACAGTAAACTTTAATGGTAACTTCCTAACTCTTCCCTACCCCTGTCCGAACTGTGTCCAAACTTTCAGGCTTTCAGGCCCAACTTGCTTCACAATATCCTAGCTCCTAGGCAGTCTCTCACACCCGGCTGAGGCTCTCCTCGGGTGGGGCATGGCGTGCTCATTGACCTCCGGCGTGCTTCTCTAAGGGCTCCAGGTCAGCCTTCTCTTGGTCTTGGGGCACGGGGCCTACTTCCCACTGCTCGCCCATCGGGTCCCACCACTCGTCCTCCAGGTCCCTCCCTTCTCTCGGGGCCCACCTCTCTGAGTCAGAGTAAACGAAGTCGCCTTCCTCCCAGGAGTCCCTCAAACGTACTTCCTCGTGTGGGCCCCGCCCTTCGCTGCAGGGACACTGGTGTAACAGAAATTTCAGGAAACTTAAAGATCTAGGACTGGCATAGCAATGATTGACAAGAGGACCTAGTAGATTGAAAATCCATAAGTTTATTTCCAATTGTCGACAAAGGAAAACATTGAACTCAGTGGAATTCAAGTTCCAAAAAGCTGAGACCCCAAACAAGACAAAATGGCTCTTTTTATATTATTGAAGACAAAGAAGCTTCTTCAATACACCTGATTGGCTAATTACAATTTAAACATACAGAATTCTTACAATCAGAACAGAAATACATGCATACATTAAAACTGCATCATCACTCCTTATCCCCTCCTTAGGAATTTAGTAGCTTTCCTTCTAACCTTGCTTTTAAACATCAGCAATGTATCCTTATCTCAGTAGTTTATGTTATGTCTTTTTTACTGGTGCCAGCTTCCATTTAGGTCAAGATGCACTCATTATTCCTTTGCTCTAGTTTTTTTCTAAACTCCAAACCTCTATTTTAAAAACCTATTTTTTTCTTTAACCAAAGTGACTCCATGTTTCTATGGCTTTTTATTTCAACAAGGAATTTCCACCACACCGGGGTGCCGGCTTGGGTTGGGCTCCTCACCACCTGCTCTTTCCCTCTTGCGTCCGCTTCTCCCCGACCAGCTCTTCCGCGTCCTTCTCCTCTCCCTGCGCGTCTCTGCCCCTCCTCCTTTATCTTTCTCGGGATTGCCCCACCCACCTCCTCTGACTCCTCTTCCTGGGCTCCTTCTCCCTGCTCTCCCATCTGGTCCCCATTAGCCTCCCCAGCTCTCTCTCCTAAGGGTAGCTCCACCTCATCACAGCCACTTGGCTCCTTTCTGCTTTGCGTCGTTGGCACCGCCGTCTTAAGGGTGCGCCAGTGATGCAAATCCTGGAAGGAGCTCCGTTTTGGAGCTCCTTCCAGGGCCACGAAAAGGGCACCCTATGTGTCCTCGCGCAGTGCGAGGATGTCATGTCTGCACCGCCCCGTTTGGAGGCGGCACGTTCGTGATGTCCTAATGGCAGTGCCCATCTAGAATGGGCACTGCCATTTTGTATGTACCGTGTATGTACTAGGGTTGGGGGCGTATGGAAGAGACGCCCGCGGGCAATCCTAGAACGTACACGGTACGTACTTTACGCCCGTTTGTAACGGGCCATAGATTGGAGTAGACCACAAGGGCCATCCAGCCCAACTCTCTATCATGCAAAAAGACACAATCCAAGCCCTCTTGACAGAGTGCCATCCAGCCTCTGTTTAAAACCCCCTACACGCTCATATCCTAAGCTTATTTGATCATTTTGTTGCTGCTGTTGTTAATTTAGTATTTTTTGTGGATCTGTAAGTTTTTTGCAAGGATATCATGGGGGACCGTGTCAAAGGCCTTACCGAAATCAAGATAGGCCCCATCCATAGCAGTCCCTTTGTCTACCAAGCTTGTAATTCCATATAAAAAAAGAGAGATAAGATTAATTTAGCATGATTTGTTTTTGAAAAATCCATCTTGACTTTCAGTGATCACAACTTTCCTTTCTAAGTGCTTACAGATGGTCTGTTTCATGATTTGCTCCAGAGTCTGTTCTGGTATTGATGTCAGGCTGACTGGGAAGTAATTAATTGCCCCCCCCCTTTGTTTTTTGAAGATGGGGACAACATTGCCCTCCTCCAATCTACTGGGACTTCTCCTGTTGAGAACTAGAAATTCTCAAAGATTATTCACAGTAGTTCTGAGATTACGTCTGCCAGTTCTTTTAATAACTTTGGACAGAGTTCATCTGGCCCTGGAGACAGACTCTCTCTCTCTCTCTCTCTCTCTCTCTCTCTCTCTCTCAATGCCCCATCCATCCAACCATCTGTCTCTCCAACTCAATAGTCTGAGTTTTCTATAGTTAGGATGATGTTCTTTTCTAAAGAAAAAAGATACTGGGTGTTAGATCAAAAGGAAATGCTTAACTCTTCTATCTTTTGATTCTTTTAGATTTTAAAATCAAGAAGCTTGAGATGGGAGGAATTAGTTGAGGTTTTAGAAACTGGAATTGCTATATGCAAAGATAACATCATTGCACAGAATTTCTGCTTAGACCATTCATGTCTATCCTTCTGTTGTACCACCAGGCTAACCAATATAGTCAACTCATTTAAAGCAATGGAAAGCAAAGGGTGACCCTGAGACCTCAAGGGTGTTGCTGCAGCCATCAACTTCACCCCAGACTCCTCTAAACCACCTTACTCTGTCAGCCTTATAAGAATAAAAAATACAATAAAAACACACATTAGAAAGCATGATTTGCCTCTGGGAAAGCATATATTTCCAGGACTTGAAATTTACCTTTCAAATTAATTGCCAGCCTCTTTAGTATTTAACAAAATTAAAAATTAGATTTCTGTTTTTCTTTTAATTTAAATTTTTCTTTTAGCAGCCCATGGGAAGAGAAGAACAGGAACTTGATGGAACAATTAATAATACATTAATTAACAACATGCTTTGTGTTTAGAGATAAAGACAAATATAAAGCCAGCATGGTGTAGCCTGAGTGTTGGACTAAGACTCTTGGAAACCAGGATTCAAATCCCTGCTTAGCCATAACTCACTGGCTAACTTTGGACAAGTCACTCACTCTCCTGAATATATCTTGCCAAGAAAGCCTAGCATAGGGTCAGCACTAACTTGAAGACATGTAACAACATGTTTTGCTTGGCTGTCCCAGCAAAAAGGCTCCCAGAGCCATTTACAGATCACTAAAAACCAAGATAGCTCCTGCTTCAGGCTTATAATGCAAGAGATGGACTGGAGAGTATGGCGCGTTACAGACGGGCCCATGAGGCGCTGTCATAGCGCCGCCATTACGCGTGAAGGGCGGCACTTCCTGACGCACCTTGCCCCTCGCATGTAATGACTACGTCAAAATGGTGGCGGCCGTTCCACACGGCTGCCACCATTTTGACGTAGCAGATGCTCTGCATCCGCACGTCGCACAGCAGAAGTGATGCCGCGAGGGCACGACTAGCGCCTCGTGGTGTCTCTTCCAGGGCCGAGGAAGGAGTGCGATTTTTGCGCTCCTTCTTTGCTGTGTCCGGGAACCGCGTGGTTTGGATGCTGCGGTTCCCGGACGCAGCAACCAGCAACGGCGCGAGACTGCCCCTTCTGGGCCGTCTGTAACGCACCTAAGGGAACAACAACAACAACAACAACATAAGAAACAAACTCACACAACACTTCTTAAAATTACAGTTTTTATAACAACCAAGTGGAAAGGAATCAGTTCAGGTAGCCAGGTGAATGGCTACTGCTATGAGCCAAATACAGGAGAACAAGAGCCAAAAGGCAGCTGGTTTATCAGCAGCCCAGTATCTTTGTTCCTTCTTGAGCTGAAATATCTTTTCAGTACAGGGTCCAGTAAAACTAGCCTGGCATCATCCAGCATTATCAGAACAGATCCTATGGTGGTAGCAGCAACAAGCGTAGCTGTGTAGAAGCACCAAGAATTGTAGATAGACTTCAAGTATGCTCCCACATGTACTTGTGTGGCAATTACATTCTTGTAATCCCAGTTAGAATATTTCAAAAGTGACAGTTAATAGCTGAGAGCCCTTTCATACTACACAGTTATAGCAGTATGATTTCCCTTGAATTGCTATGGTTCCATCCTGTGGAACCCTGGGATTTGTAGTTTAGGAAGGAGTATTTAGGCTTCTCAGACAGAAAGATTTAGTGCCTCTCCAAACTGCAAATCCCAGGAATCTACAGGATGCAGCCATGACAGTTGAAATAGCATCATAGTGCTCCAATTATTTAGTATGAAAGGTCCCTGCATGTTCATATACACTTAGAGACTCTAAGTCCTGAAAGGAAGTATTTGTATGAGGTGGGAATCAAAGATAGTTTGCCTATGCAAAATGTTCCCTCTCACCTGCCTCTCACCTGCCTCACAAATAGTCACTTGTGTGCTGACATTTCTATAGACATGGGAATAAAGTGATGTAGCCCCAAGTTGTCTGTTTAAATACATGAGCAGTTGATGGTGTTGCTGTCTGTTGGAAGTACATACTGATTCTTCTTCACTGGTGTAGCTAGGGAATTGAAGAGAGGAGAAGGGTTACCTGATGCCCTTCATTAACTGATTTTTTAAAGCTTATATTGTCTTTTTTTGTTAATATAACTTTATATCAACATTGGAGGTGGAAAGTGACCTTTGACTGAGTTCCACTCTGCCAGCCCTGCTGCAACTCTCTCCAGCTTGCCCATTGCACTGGCAGTGACCTGCCAGTTTAGGGATTACCACTAGTGTAAGGGTTTGGTTAGAACAGTATAATGTTTTGTTATGTCAGGATAAGGGATTTAGAAGTGATTGTATCCTTGTCCAGCTGGCATAACCCCAAGGTAGGATCAAGCTGTAAATCTCTTCTGTTTCCCAATTATATCATTAATGCTGGATATGCTGAGCACTATCTAGGCAAAGTGAATAGTAATTTGTTGGCCCTAAGGGCTTGTTTGTAGGTGCAGATTAAATCTGAGTACACACAATCCACATAGCCTTGGCTGATGTACATAAGGAACAACTAGATATGTTTTGTACTGGTCAGAAGCACTCTGTATTGATAAGGTGGAAATTAAACTGTCTTTTTTAGACCTACTGGCAGCCTCCTCTCTGGTTCTGGACACATGCCCTGCTCTGCCTTTCTCATTTGCCTACATCTGAAGCCTGACTGATCCATGCAGTTGCCAGGTGGATAACTATTTGGAAATGCAACACTAATTTGAGTGAAGTGTGGTTTGGGGACCTTTTAGCACACATCATCACACTAACCTTATTTGGGATTTTTTAATAGCACAGTAAAACCATTCCAACTGGGCAGGGTTCACACTAATGGCCTGGCTTGCCACACAGTACAGCCTCCACACAGTTGTTTTTCCTATACAGGTATGAATCACCAGTTCATAGGGGGTGCATTCAAACAGTAGGTTTGCCTTGCCATTTATTTTTATTGAATAGCTTTCTAAATGGATTTTATGTTATGATAACACCACTTTATCACTACACTTATGATCTTTTCGTTTGCTCCAATAAATGCTCATTTTTCTGAGCAATTGGATGCCCATGATTCATCTTGCTTGATCTTCAGTGGGACCTTGGTATCTGCTGTGGCTCGGTTCCAGGACCATCTGGATACCAAAATCCATGGTTGTTCAAGTCCCATTAAATACAATGGATAGTCAAATTATGTCCTTTATATAAAATAGCAAAATCAAGACTTACTTTTTGGAATTTACACATTTTCTGTTTATTTTCTGTGGATGCTTGAATCCATGGATAAAGAATTCGTGGATATGGAGGTCTGACTATAGTTGTTAATCCCGTACTGGGAAGCTCAATGTGATATTTTGCCATTATAAGCAATCTGAAAGAACAATGGTATGCCTAATAGCTAGGGACAGATAGAGGAACTGGTCAGTTTTACTTTCTCTCACATTCATTTTTTAAAAAAAAGAATAACATCTCGGGTTCTTTCTCTGGAATTTGTGATGAAGTTTGTGAATTTTGAAAAGTCTTAATTACAGAAGCAAGTGAAAACATAAACACAAAAAACCTCCTCACCCATCCTTAATAAAAGCCACATCACGTATCCTATAGCAGGTAATGCTTGTTTTCCATCCTGCATGGAGTTGTTGTAAACCATTCTGGTCCTTAGGTATGTGGTTGTATTCCACACATGGTAAACACACACTCACATTTTAAACATGTCTATTCGATGTTTCAAATAGCAAATACTTTATACTGAGGTGAGATTTTTTTTTTGTATTTGTCAAGGACCACATTAAGCTGTTGGGGACTTCACACTAAAGGCAGATGAAGTTTAGACCAGTATTGAGCAGGACTAGAGCAGAAATTGAGTTGGCCACTCTCTTTTCTGTTTCCTTCCTCTAGCTCCTTCTGACAGTATAGTTTCCTGAGATTTTCTTCTCTCATTCTCTTTCTGTCCTCTGGTCAGTCAGGGTCATTTTTGCTAGAGATCTGAATTAATTACTTGTGAAGAACTTTTGACATTTGTCTGATAGCCAGAAAATACCCACAAGATTTATTATGTGGAAGCTCTGGTTTGCTCTCCAAATGTGTGTGCTCTACTGAATCCCATGAGTCACTTTCAGTCAAATGCAGTAGGGTACACACATTTAGAGAGTAAACCTAAGGTTGAAAAAGCCTTTCATGTTTCACGCACAAGCAGAATCTGAAAAATGCTAATATTGGGGTTTTCCAGATGGGGCAAATGCACCAGAATGTTGCATTGTTTATTGCTGTAGTTCCTCCACCACTTTAAATAAATAATATATTTCCAAACCATATTTCTGTTGCCTTGGACTATTTTCTGGCCATTCTTGTTACCAGCTGCAACTTCATCCCCATGGATGTCTTTTTAATTCTCAGACATATGGGAACAAAAAAGAAACCTCCTCTTCTTCCTCTCCTAAATTTTAAACCTTTTTTTTTTAAAAAAAGTATGATAGTGCTATAGTGCATGAGTGCATCAATGAAGCAGCACTTTTGCACTATAGAACTATAACTCTAAAGAATTTTCTTTTTTAAAAAAGTTGATCAAGGAGAAAATTTGCCCTTCAAATCATTATTCTCTTTTTAAAAAAATCTTTGGAAGAATCTTAGTGCACATTCAAAAAATTGCTACAAAGGAACACACACACACACACACACACACACACACACACACACACACACACGGATGAGGAGGTTACAGCAATTAGAAAACCCCAGAAACTATATGTGAGAACTTCTGCTTCTTTAATGAAATAATCCATGTTGTATCATTACAGTGTTTTAACCTTGATGCATCATATTAATCAAAGCCTCACTGGTTGACACTGGGTAGTGGAAATTCCCTTTGTTTACCCTCCTGCATATCTCCAAGCTGTTGAGTGGTCATGCTGTTAGATCATCTTCATACTCATAAATAAAGGTGGTTAATTAAATGCAAGGTATGACTATTATGGAACAGAACAAGCTAGTGCAAAATGGTTTGGATAACATTTAGTATTAATCATTGTGGGGAACCTCTGTTTATCCTACAACTGTCACTACTTATAATAACCCTCTACTGATTGCTGCTGCCTTCTGCAAACACCCAGCTAGTTGAGCATTTATTTGACTTACTGTCTCCTCTTATTCTTTTAGTGATTCTTTTGGGGGTAGATGCCTTTCCAGCGCACTCCCACCCTGCACTAGTCACTAAAGATAGCAACCACAATTGTACATACACTGCCAGCACAAATGCCACTGTGCCTGGCCTTATTAATTACTTAAATCTCAGCATAGCAGTTCCAAAAGAGCTCTCTTTCTCTCCTTTCACATGTACTTTTTGAAATGCATGTAGGGTTTTAGCTTAGTTCTTAGTATATAAGTATAGTTTATATATACTAATTCTGATTAGCTTTTCTCAAACACATTTCACTGATTCTGCTCTCTGCTCTAACTGACCACTGACTGTTCTGACTGCTGCCCCTGCTCTAACTCTACTTATAACTGTCCCTAACTAATTTATATTTCTGACTGTCATACACAAAGGAAGCAAAAACTGGGGACCAGGGGAAAAAATCCCCAAAGACATGTTTCAAGATGTTCAGTGGATGAATGATTTATTGATAAAAAGCCAAATGCATTGCAGGCAGTATATACTCTCAAAGGCTTTCTTCAGGGGCTGTATAAGATCATAAAGAGAGAAAACACATAAATACATTATAAAACATGATCCTGCAACAGAACTTTTGCTCCAGCAATGTCTGAAGTTAAATTTCAAATAGGCATGTATAGGCCATAGGCGGTGAACAAATGAAATAATGGTGTAATACATTATAAAAGTATGCATTGTTTTATTATATATTTATGTGTTGTCTCTTCTTATGATCTTACATAGACCCTGAAGAATGCCTTTGAGAGCTTATACATGCTGAAACGCATTGGAATTTTTTTATCTGTAAACCATTAATCTACCGCGCACCTTGAGCCATGTCTCCAGTTTTTTCTGCAGTCATACACACCAGCATTTTAAAAAGCCCATTCAAATGCTCAACCAATCAGCAGTCACCTCCACCATTCCATGTTCTCACTCCCTCCTAACAGACTTTTTATCTCATTTCGTATGATACAATACTAAATCATACAGAACAATACATTACCTTATTTTCTACAATATAAACACAACATTTTGACAGAAGTCCAGAACACTGCAATCATCAGCAACACAGAACACAACACAGATTGTGACAGTTCAGTGCTGATGGTTGCTGGCAAGTTAAAGCTTCTTCAGGAAAGCAAAATCCTTTCCATGACATTGCACTGAACTTGCTTGGCTGAGAGCCCAACACATTTGGTACTGATAAGTAAATGCAAAGAGTATCTTAGCTGCCTTTTGTACATCTGAGAACCAAAACTAAAGACTAGAAACTGTAATGAATGGCACTTCTAAGATGTTCTTTTCCTACTTAACAATGGGCAAGAGATAACAGTAGTTAAAACTGATCAGCTTTCCCATTAGTGTACTCATTAATGCTACAGAAAGTGCTGTGAATAGAACTTCTGTATAGTTTTTGCTGGTTGAAGCCTTTCAAATCACTGTTTTAAAGATAGCTTTCTCAGAAACTTACTAACACATGGCTTTCTTGAGCTGACATCAAATTATTGTAGTTACATTTATTCTCATGCTCAATGTAATGTTAATGTAATAGGATCAAAGTGTCATTCTGTTCTGAAAGGTGGCTTAAAAGCATAGCCACCATCTTGTTCTGATTATATCTGTTCCCTGTGTGCATTAAAAGTCAGAGTTGCTGATTTTTTGTATATGACGTCCACCACTGTTATTGCTTTTTTATCCAGTTGGTGATCCAGAGCCAATTACATCAAAGAGAATAAGTGAGAGTCGATTAGCTCTTGTGGATTCATATAGCTGATTAAGCCTCGGTCATATTTATCCAGACATACAAGCTAATATAAAAGAGAGCCAAATATTGTCTGCAGAGGCTTAGCTAATGGCATTCAAGTACAAAAAAGAATAGAAATTTATCATAGTTTTTAGAAGGATTGTGCAAGGCTAGTGGTTAATATAAACCAGTGTAGTGTAATGGTTTGAGTGTGGGACAAGGATTCTGGGATATTAGGGCTTGAATCCTCACTCACCCATGGAAACCCACTGGCTGAGTAAAGCATATTCTTTCAACCTCAGAGGAAGGCAATGACAAATCCACAATGAGCAACTCTTGTCAAGAAAATCCCACGATCAGTTCACGTTAGGGTTGCTATAAATCAGAAATGACCTGAAGACAAACTACATAGAAAGTGATTAATATTTACCCACCTTTCCATTGAGTGACTCTCCCTATGACAGCCATTTTCCTTTGCCAATAAAGTGAGTCCTAGTTCACACATTATATGGCAGCAAAATGTGTGTTTTCCATTTTATGTCTATATAAATGGAGTTACTGCCATTCCCGTGCCCATGGCAGTTTCCTCAACCACATACTATGATGGAAACCAAAAAAGAGAGAAGCAAATTTCTGTTGCAAACATATGGATCATAAATATATAGGATTGTGTGCAATGTAGGCAGGAGACCCAGTTTTTGCTAATTCCCTCTCTAATGTATCCAGTACCCCACCTAATATACTATACTACTCCAGAGGGTCCTCCAACCTGCATGAGCAACCTTTTAGGAGTTGAAGAAAATTGAGTGCCTCAGATGGTTTGTGGAAAAGTGTTTTTGTTCTGTCTCTAGAGACAGTTTTTGTTTTTAAATAATAGGCTTTTAATAAGATGCTGTATTACTTTTAAATATTGTCGTTATTTTTGCATGCCTCCAAATGTTTTTGACACATGACAACTCTAAGACAAACCTATCATGGAATTTTCTTGGCAAGTGTCTTCAGAGGGGGGTTGCCTTTGCCTTCCTCTGAGTCTGAGAGAGTGTGACTTGCTCCAAGTCACCCAGTGGAATTCTATGGCCGAGCAGGTATTTGAATCCTATTTTTCAGAGTTATAGTCCAATGCTCAAACCACTACAATACACTGGCTCTCTTCTTCTTCTTCTTCTTCTTCTTCTTTTTTTTTTTTAAAAAATGTACTGGCCAGAATCCCATTGGCTTCAAATGAGTAAACCATTGCTGCTACTGAGCTACACAGTGAGTTGTGTCCCAACTTCCCCGGTCCTTACTTGGTAGCAGCTATTGTGATCAATGGGGGTTTGTTCCCTTGCTGCTCAGGAAGTAGCTGATTGATGTTTCCAGCCCATTCTCATAAGTGATCTCTGTTGTGGCAGGCAGAAGCAGGATAGCCATTTCAATTTCCTCTCATGCCAGAGATCACTTGCATGAGGAGTGGGGTGGGAACATCATCTGCTTCCTGAGCAACAGGGCTGCTTCCTCATAAATGGGGATTACGTGTCCTAAATGAGGAAATACATAGGATTCATGAATACCAAACACTTATGAAAGTGTAAATCTAGGTTACGCATTCAGAACTCCCCAATAGGATTCCAGCCTCTGTTTTTCAACTTCTTTTCAAATTATTTTTACGTGCATGTTTTACATTGTTTTTAATTGCATTTTAATGTTTGTCTTTTGTATCTTTTAGCCGTGTTGGCTTTCTTTGAAGCAGTAACCTGAAATGACTCCTATTTTTGAGGGGAAAGATGGGATATTAGGGATACAATTCTTTGCTAATTAGATTTTCAAAGAAAGCAATGAGTTATTTGTTGATTTTCTTCCTGCGGAGATAAAGTCTTCAAAAACTGCCATTTCCCCACAGTTTGGGATTTCATTTGTACAAAATTTCCACCCTTTTTTTCATCAGACTACACACAAATACACACACACACATACAAACAGACACACATGCAAATTTTTGCAGATAATAAATCCTCAATTACAGCATATTCTTTATTTTCTTCACAGATGGTGTTTTTTGCATAGAAAATGCTATTTTTCTGCATAAACCAATCATGGGTGAATTTTGCATAGAATAAGCCCCAAACTGCAAAGTTTCTAATCAAGCTAGAATTTTCTTCACCAAAGTTTTCCAACACTTAAGAAAACCATTTTCTATCATCTTTTTTGAATATTTTCAAATAATCTTGCCATCTGTATGGGATATGAAGATGATGGTGGTGCAGTCAGAATCATGCTGCCCTCTAGATTTTATTGGTTTGCAGTACCCAGCATTTGTACAGGTCTATGATCATAATAAAGATTCATCATCAACACCCAGCATTACTCCGAACTGGCATTACAGTCCAACAACTTCTGGATGGTTGACTAATTTCCCTGACTTGCATAACTGAAAGCCATCACTGGATACAACTGACATAGATTAGGGAGAAAAATACTGGTTGTAGTTGGCTCTCATTTGATCATTCTTATGATAGTAAACCTTTGTTTCCTCTTGAGTGAAGAGGCCCTAACTAGTAGCCTTGTGATTTCATTTGCCAGCAAGAGTCAGTACTGAATGTGAAGGTGAAACATTCATATAATTTTTTTGAACATTTTGGAACCCCTATGCTTCAGTTGTAACATAATAGGCGTAATGGACACAATTAGTTATAGAATTAAGTACCACCACCTGTCTGAACTGGTGGACCTTGAATAAGATGTATAATTGTTGGGATGTAATGACCTGTTATAATGATAGTACTGAAATACTGATTACACCAGGAAAGCTTTCAGATGAGTTGATAATGATTAGCAGTAATAACAGCAATCAATATGCCCAAGGTAGTTGCATTGTGAAGTTTATGAAGCATTTAAATATATTTTATTTATATAAAGCATTTTACCCAACTATTCAGCAGAGCTGGGAATGTTAGGTTAAAAAATTAATTCATTAACACTGTGGGAAAAGGATAATTCATTCTCATTAAAGCTGGGAAGGCAGAAATTTAATCTGTTGCCATAATCATGAATCAATTCATGAATCATTAGTTGTCAAAGAAACAATGGAATTCACACAGAATGACAGGTGTGATTGTCCTTGTTGCCCCTGTGTGTTAATACAGATACAGAACTGCTTGCTTCTGCAGTCCTCTCCATAACCACCTAGAAGTAAATCCTGCTGAATTCTGTGGACCTTATTCTTGGGGAGATATTATAGGATTTCAGTCTTAAAGGCCCGAGACAGATGGGCATGAAGTGGTGTGGCACTGCCGATTCTAGAGTTTGGGAGTGTGCACCATTCTAGGGTTTGGGAGTGTGCACTAGTCCATATGGACACTGCCATCATGGAAGCCTCCCACCCACATGGGGGCTGGCATGATGATGCAAGCGTGGCGTAGCAACCATACATCGAGGTGCTGCACTTGCATCACTGACGTGGCAGAGTGCACTAATGGTGCAATGATGGTGATGTCCACACACACCAAAAAGAACCTGTTTTTTCCGGGTTATTTTTGGTGTGGAGAGAGCCCATGTGGCTTGGCTGCTGCTCCCTCGGGAACTAAAACGGATGGCTCCAGACACCCTTTTGGGGTAGTCTGTTGACCCTCAAAAAGTTTTAACTATAGTAATGTCAAAATGATTACATGGAGTAGGACTTCTAAGGTCTCTTGAGGTGCATCCATACTGTAGAAATAATGCAGTTTGACACCACCTTAACTGCCATGGCTCCATCCTACAGAATCCTGGGATTTGTAGTTTTGTGAGGCAACAGCGCTCTTTGGCAGAAAAGGCAAAAGACCCTGTGAAAATACAAATCCCAGGATAACATAGAATGGAGCTACAGTCCTTAAAGTGCTGTCAAATGGCATTGTTTCTACACTGTAGTTGAATCCTTGAATTATTTTAAATTAGAGAACTTTAGATATTGAGGAGAGGAAAGAGACTGTCACCAGCTAGTTCAGGGAAAGGTCGGGCAGATAAATGTGAGATCTTCTCTCTTCTCTCTGTCTGTCACACTTTCCAGTTCTTTGGAGTCTTTGACTCCATTTGTTTGCACTTTTCCACCAGGAGGTAGGCAGACAGAGCTTTTTAAAAAACAAAACAACAAGCCAGCAGTGAACCATGTGATCTTCTTCCTTCTCCTTAAACCACCCCTGCAATGAACAGCAAATCTGAAGCTCATATTCATTGCACTACAGGTAGGGTTGCCAGGACCTCCAAACCGGGACAAATGTAGGACACTTTTTTAAATGGAGGACACGTGCAAAAAAATTAGATGCTTTTTTAAAAAAAGTTAATATAAATGCATGTTTCTTAGGCATGATCAAAATAGAGGACATTTTGGCATTATTCCTAGACAGATGGCAGAAATGTACTTCCCTTTCTGGCCAAACCACCCCCCTCTATTTCAAAACACACACAACAGCACATTTGGGCATTTCACATGGCTTTACTTAACATGGCCTCTTGCATATTTCAGAGGCTTATTGCATAACCAAACCCCTTGGGTTTAACACTTAGCATGGTTTAACATGGCTATGCATATTGAACATGTCAAGGTGGTTTCACAAGAAGTGGATTTGCCCTCGGTTTCAGGTCTTGCACCAACTATACTTCTCAGAAGTGTGTACTTGGTTAAGGTACTTTGGTTTTTCTTCACTGCGCATGAGTTTGTAAAAATCAGAGCAACTTACATTGGCCATGCCTCAGAGGCTTGCTGATATCAATATCACCACCACCACCACCATCATCACTATCATTGTTAAAAGAAGGCAGGTCTTTTAGCATTAAAAGCACCCAAAACACACAGAAAAGGCACTTGGGAAAAACACATATTGGAAAAAATACACTTTATAAATACACTTTAAAAAATACACTTAATAAAAAAATACTGGAAAAAATACACTTAATAAAAATAAATATTGCAAACACTTTAAAATAAATATTGCAAAAATACACTTTAAAAACACACTTAATAAAAATAAATATTGCAAAAAATACACTTTAAAATACACTTTAAAAATACACTTTAAAAATACAGTTAAAAATACAAAAATTAATACTGGAAATGGCCACTCACCACCACCACCACCACCTCCTCCTCCTCCTCCTCCTCCTCCTTTTCATCCTCCTCCTCCTTGGTGCCAAAAAAGGGCAAAGGAAATGGCCCTTTCCTTTCCCCTCTGGCTGCAGCTCGGCCCAACAGAGGAGGAGCTCCTCCTCTTGAGGCTGGCCGGCCAATGGGGGCAGACTGGGGCTGGAACAGCCCCGCCCCCTGCCAGCACTCACAGGCTCACGGCCTGCAGCAGGGGTGGGCTGTTCAGCCCTTGCCCAGCCAACCTGCCCTCAGGAGGAAGAGCTCCTCCTGCTTAGCCCTGTGCGTGGCCCTGGAAGGGCATGCAGCAGGGCAAGCGGAAGTGTTGGTGGCCGGAGAAGGCTGCGTTGGGGTGGCGGTCCCAGGAGGAACGGTTGCGTGCAACGGCGGCTGCCGCAGCAGCAACCTACTCGACCCAGGACAAACCTGGGTCAAGGAGGAAACCATGCAGAGACGCCCCTACTGGTGGAAAACCGGGAATGTCCCGCCCCCAGGTGGGTTATGGCAACCCTAACTACAGGACTAGTGATTTTTGTAATTAAGCCTCACTGTAAGAGGGTGGGAAGAAATTCGCATGTAACTTGTGTAATGTAACAGTTTGTTCCCAAGCTTAGATAGTAAACATGGTTAATCAACAAATGAACTCACTAAGCCTCATTGGGACAAGGATAACCAATCAACACAAAACTATGGTAGTTAAATTTAATTAGTTATCCCCAAGCTCTGCTAAGAGACTATCACACACAACTTTTAAACTGCAGTTATAGTAGTAAAATAGTGCCTTTGTTGATACTTTTATCACATGATGTTGCCTCCGACCCATAGTTGCTGTGTCTCTAAAGCTTGTTTAGGGCATCCTTTTTCATTGACAGAGGAAACCTATCAATAAACTCCCAATCACGTGGCAGTCCCATTAGTTCTCATGTGTGAAATTGCAGTTGCAAAATTGGCTGCTTCCACACTGTAGAAATAATTCAGTTTGACACCACTTTAACTGACATGGTTCAGTACTGTGGGATTCTGGGAAGTGTAGTTTGTTGTGGCTCCAGGGCTCTCTGACAGAGAAGGCTAAATGTTTCACAAACCTGCAATTTCCAGAATTCCATAGCATTCAGCCATGACAAGTAAAGTGATGTCAAATTGGATTATATCTGCAGTGTGGATGCAGTCACACTCTTCTCCCTTCCCCCATCTGCCTCCACCACCACCTCACTATTCCCAAGTGGCCTGATTCCTTTTATTTTTTGTCTATTTCATTTCTTTCTTTTGAAAGAAAACAACTTAAATTACATTTGCATAACTTTTGAATTGCGTTAAAAAGAAAATAATATCAAAATCAAAAGGCATACTAGGTAGGGCATAGGGCAGGATTAAGGGTGAATGTGGAAGTGTGTGCGATGGCAGAAATGGCTCCAGTCATGTGACTGACAAGATGTGAAATAATGGCTGCTTAGAAACGTATTTTTTCATTTTCTTTAACTAGCATGATTAGCGAGAAGGGGCTTGTGTGATAATGTCCTTAGGGTGGCTTCCAAAGATCAGTTATAAGACAGTCCCTGTGCTCAGGCTTACAGTCTAAAAGATATTACACAAAAGGAAATGGGATTATGTGAGAGGAGGAAAAAAAAGCAACCCTGTGAGACATGAGAGCTTAGCTACAAAGTTCTTATAGGTCTTCTTTCTGATAGTGAAGGGCAAAGCAAATTCACTGCAGCTGTTCCTTTGCTGTCCAGTGTGTGAGGCTCAAAGGTTCTCCTTCTTGTTGTAGCGCTCTTTCCTGAGAGATAGATGCTGTAACCTTGCTGTGACTCTTGCTCTTTGTGTTGATGGATGAGGCCAGATTGTACTGCCTTTCAGCTCTGCACCTCCAGGACAACTGAACACTGTCCATCTGGGATATTTGGTTATAACTGTTCAGGGGTAGCCATGTTGGCCATATAGCAATAAACAATACCATCCAAAATCCCCAAGACAGTGCAACCTTTATTCATCGAACCAAAATGCATAAAATATATGATTCAAGCTTTCAAAGCTCCACTGGCTTCTTCATCAGTGTTAAAAATTAAACAGGAGAAAAGTTTTTAAAATGATGTTAACTATAGGCCTGCATTTTGTCAGGTGTTGTTGGGGTGTTGTTCTGTGTTGAGATAGTATGGATGGATATCTATACAGGCAGGCCCCTCCTCCTTCTGGCCATTCTGGGAACAAAGTATTTCAAAGTCCAGGAGATAAGATTTGAATTCCATTAGCAATACAAAAAGGTACTTTTAAAAAATTCCTAATGGAATCCAGCTGCACACACCCTGAGACTGACAGTAGTCTAAAACTCAAGTTAGCAATGGTGCTAGCAGTTTCCATGTCAGTGGAGCTGTGAATCTGTTCTGAGTTTTATTTTGAATTTTAAAGGAGCTGCCCAATAGGCTAAACATATTTTGTAGGCAGAGTCCAGCATCTTGGGGAAAAAAACTCCTTTAAAGTTCAGAATACAATTCAGAACAGATTCATCACCCGAAGTGGATGGCACTGCTGGATGGCATGGAAATGAATAACTGAGATAAAGCAGTGAAATGTTTTGTAGATACAGTTACTTGAATCCCTAGAAAGACATGCAGGTCACCTTGGCATTCTTCTTTGCTGTGATATGTTTAAATAAACACAGTGGTTGCTAGTCGTCAAGATAAAAATCTTCTTCTTGGCCCAAAGAAAATGACAAATCAATATGAAAACAAAGCCCTATGCAGTAACAGCAGCAGATGCTCTCAATTACAGGCAGCAATTACCATAGAGGGGAATGGGAAAACTCCAATATCACTTAATGAAAACACCAACCAAATACACTATTAAAAAAACCTCATGATTTCAATATTGCTTTCTGATAAGTCTGCCTGTGATTTCTTGAACCTCAGATAATGTATTACTAAATATGTATGCAATCCCCAAGGTGCCTTAATAATGATAGTCATTTAAGGTATTCCCCCCTCCTCGGACCGTGACAATGATAAATCAGCCTATTACAGTCCTGAGGCAGTTGTTCCTTCATGCAACGGAGACAAGAGATATCCATGCTCCAGGTTTATATAGCAGAGATAACACCCATTTTTGGAGGATGGGATAACAGTTTACAGAAATCGTGTCTGCCTGTGGCAGCCCAAATTAAGAAATCCATTTACAACCTGCTCCTGCTTAATATTACCAAGCTTCTGGGTCCATTGGAATGATAGTAGTATTATCACAACCATGTCTTTTCTGTTGGAACAAAAACACAGAACGGAGAACTAATGGAATGTACAAAAGTGAGAGCTACGGGAAAGAATTCCACATAATTTTGCATGGCAACAAATACAGCGGTTTTCAGTCATTGTAACAGGGTCCTGTGCCATTTCAAAGTATCTTTGATATATGTTTTGATATGTTGATCCATGGTATATAAAAGATGTGTCTCAGTGTTTGCAAATTCCATTGAAGGAGAAGTGTCCTCTTTTTCCATGACTGATATTTTTTTCTGTAGATAGTTCAATTACCTTTTTCTTTATGCAGGACTGTGCTGCCAGTTTTTTTTTAACTATCACACAGAAAGTCTGAACAAATACTTTCTAAGCCACTACAAGATGCTTTGCAGGAATACCTAACAGAGTTGAATAATTCTGTTTTTTAAATAAGTAAACAGGTTCCGATTTTGAAGGCTGATTTTAGCAATGCATAAGCATATACAATGACACCAGGACCTCCAATTTCCTGTGTTTTGTTTTATTTATCCTTATGAGACTTGCAACAAAGGAATGGAAATAAACTCTCAAGAGTTGTATGTGCTTGTGTGGTGTTGCATTTCAGCTACAGAAAAAACCCAAAACATGTTATATATGAAACCAAATTGTCTCCATTGCTACCTCTGCTTCCAGAAAAATGGCAGTTTGTGGTGATTAGAGGAAAAGCCTTGCATAGCCTTCCTCTCAAAGGGATCAGAGCATAAGCAAGGCAGTTATGTGCAGCCACTTTCCTGCATAGGAGGCAACAGATGGCATCGACTTCTTGCAGTTATCTGTGGGTGCATTCACACTCACGTTTTTGTCCCGAGGAGATTCGGATGCATTTTGTCCTGAGGAGATTCGGATGCATTTCATTATGTTTTTAGTTCCCAAGTTTCTCCAAGGCATAAATGGAGCTGCCTTTTTGAATATGTTTGAGCCTTCTCGGGTCTTCTTTTTAAAAAATGACAATGAAATGATGTGCATTTATGTCATTCATCTCCCCCACTTTTCCAGAAGTATGGGAATCAGCCATCAGTGCCCTTAATGTCCTTATTTATATTTATGGGGTGGGATAGCTTGTTTATTTTGGGACTTTAAAAACAAATCAAAATTGGGAGTGTGTGTGTGTCTGTGTGTGGAAACAAAAGCCCCCCAGGAGCCAGGGAAACTGGTGGGAGGAGGAGGTGAGAGAAAAATCCTCACGTCCTCACACTCTCCCAAGTGCCTCTGAGGGAAAGTTGAATTTACAGCTTAGTGATTTGAGTGTTGGACTATGATTCCCCACTCAGCCATGGGAGCCCACTGGGTAACCCATTAGGCAAGTCATACACTCTCAGCCTCAGAGGATGGCCATGGCAAACCCCTTCTCAAGAAACCTTGCCAAGAAAACTCCATGATAGGGTGGCTGTAGGGTCGCCATAAGTCGGAAATGAAGGCATACAACACACACACACACACACACACACACACACACACACACACACACTCTAGTAGTAAAATCTGCAACATATACTGGGGAACATTTTGGAATTCCTCCTGGCTGAAATGGAGGACACATCCTGGAAAAGGAGGATGACTGCCCACTCTGTTTCTGACTTATGGCAACCCTATCATAGGCATTTCTTTGCTCAGAAGGGGGAGTGTGCACTGCCCAAGGTTGCCCAGGAGATTGAAATGGAGGCCAGCTCCTGGAAAAGGAGGACCTTGCCTGGTCACCCTGGACTGAGGGTAGCAGTGACAAGAAGCTGCCAGTAGGGACCCAAGAGGCAAAGGACCACCCCTGCTTATGAAACCCTTCCCTTCCTTTTTGGGAAGGATCGTTTAGTGCTCCAAATCTATTCAATAGTGCATTCACATTGGCATCGATGTGGATATTTCAGGAAAATGTGGGAAAAACCCCAGTATCGAAAATCTCAAGTTAAGTGAATTTTTGTGCAGCCTCCCCTGCAAAGTGTGCCAAGTGCATTCAGGGCCAGTGTTAACACCGGATTATTTTCGTAGTGAGAATGCCCCCATGTGAAGCACTTTCTCAGACAAATTGTGATAAACCTTACATAAGGAACTGTGCCACTTTGGGAAAATGCTGGCAGAACTGTTTGAAGCACATGAAAAGGCAAGGGGAAAGGTCTTAAAAGAAGAAACCTTCAATTGTGCTGCTGTCTCTCTGATAACCCTTCTCAGTTATCAGAAGTTATCAGAAGTTCTCCATATCCTCATTTTGCTCCCTACTCCACTCCCCATCTACTATAAATGTGCTGAAAAAATATATTCTTAGAAAGCAGGGATGGGAAGGATATTGAAATGATAGATTAAAAATGGATTTCTGAAGTGTCAGGTAATATTAACATAGAGAATCCTGGGTGGACAAAAATCTTTGCAATTTGGGACATATTCTGTGTGATACGGAAAGTTTCCTGTGCAGAAAACCATGTTTTCTGTGCCATTTGTTTTTTTAAAAACACACACACCAAAGAACCAACCCCTACCTATGTGAGATTTTTTCACAGAATAAATCCTGAACTGCAGATAGTTCAGTTTTTGAGGATTTCTCACAATAGTAAATTTCTTTCTTTTTCACTACAAGAATGAGATTTACCAAGATTTACATCTCTGTTAGAAGTACACCACAATCCTAGACAAAAACACAAAACAAAACACAATAAAAAACCAAGCACAAACCAGTATGAAAATGACAGTATGTAGCTGTAAAATATTGTATTTAATATTTAAGAATTAATTGAAGAATCAATCATCTATTAAGTTAAAACGGAAAAAAAAGTCTTTGGCTCCTTCTTTGTTCATCTGCTTATGCAGACTACTTCCCTGACCTTTACCAGATCCATCTTTTAGTAGCTTTATCTGGAAGTGTTCAGACAAAATTCATTTTGTAAATCTCATTACCTTGGCTCTTATTATTAATTTGAACAATGATGAAAGTTTCTAGAGGCTATTGTGAGAGTCTTAATAGTCTAGCAGCTGCTGGTAAGTAGAATCTGGTCACTTCTCACAAAGAATGTATCTGATTATCAATTTAAGCTCTCACTGAGAGAGAGCTACAAACATAAGTAGGCATCAGAAATGGAATGAGAAGTGGGGAGAGAATGCTTTTCTTTTCATTGTGGTAGAATTGTAACAAACTTTTCACTTTCTTTATCTTCAGAGATATATTCCCATTTTTGCGGATGGTATTTGATGTTAAATTCTCAGAAATCCAAAGCTACAAAGCTAGTTTCGTGTCATCTCTGTGCAAGATTCTCCTCCCTCTTCTGGAGAAACTCTCAGAAAAGTCAGGGGACCAAACCAAAGGAAAGGAAATCAGTGGAAAGCAAATATTGGGACTGTGTTTTACAGACATGATTGCTTCCTATAAAATGTGCCTGCCTTTCTTTGGGAGCATCTGACAGAAGAGAGAATGCATTTTCACTGCTGATGCACATAGGGCACTAATCCCTAGTTCCAATATAGCTGTACTTAATGGGATGGGATAGTATAGAAAGCACATTTAGATTAATCCTCATATTCTGTTCCAAATACATATGTGTAACTATGTGTAATCACCAGTAGATCATGGCTAGTAAGCGCCAGCATACACAACAACTAGACAGAGTCTGTAATTCTTTGAGAGTGCAGAGGTAAGAAATAATGCATTTACAAATAGTTGGTAATTTACAAATAGCTAGTGACTCATTTACCCAATAATTCATATTTAACTTCAGACTCCACCAAATGCATCTGAGGAAGTAGACTGATGTCTATGAAAGCTCATGCTGCCAAATTCTTTCTTTCAGTTAGTCTCAATGGTGCTACAATATCTCTTTACATACTAACTGCATTAAATTATGATTTCAACTTAGCAAGAGATAATTTGATTCTTTTTTGCCATAGCTTTTTAGTTACTAAAAAGTAAGTAATATGGATGAGAAAAGCAGTGAGAGGAGTAACTACCTTTTTGGACTGCTTCTTCTATGTTTTCAAATTGTTTCTGACTTGTGATGACCCTAAGGTAAACCCATTATGGGGTTTTCATGGTAAGATTTGTGCAGTGGCAGCTGCCATTGTCTTCCCAAGGCCATCCACACAAAATAGGGATTCAAATTCTTCTCCTTCAGCCTCCCAGTCCAACACTCAAACCATTATGTCACATTGGCTCTCACATGACTATTCCCTAAACACCCCCGCCAGCATGTTCAGGGAATTCTGGAAATTGTAGTCCAAATGACTATTGCCTCTGAGATGGAGAATAAATTTTATACCACAGCTTAGCAATTAAAAAACCAATTAAAAGATATCTACCTCATCATGTACTAGCAATTGTCTGGGTGGTATATGCAAAGGGCTCTTGTGGCACCTTTGAGACTAGCTGTGAAAAAGAAGTTGTAGAGTGAGCTTTAGGTCTACTTCCTCAGATACATGGAATGAACTGATGACTGAGGAAATAGACCAAGTCTATAGAAGCTCAAGCTACAACTTGTTTTACAAAGTTAGTTTCAAAAGGTGCTACAAGATCCTTTGCATAGTGTTGAAAAATGAGAAAGGAAAGTTTTTTTTGTTTCAAAATTGAAACTATGGCAGTAATCAGTCACTTCTGAAAGGGGTTTCAGTTTATAAATATAATTACTTAAAGAAAAGAAAAAAAATCTTTCCAAGCTCTTAGCATGACTGGGTGCAAGCGACCAAGGCAGAATTGCTGCTCCAAAGGTTCACCCACTTACTACTTATTCTGTGAGCTAGGAAATCACAGAAGAAAATAAGATATGGAAGCCTTCCTTTTTAGTAGTGCTCTCACACCTGTGCTGTTGTTGGTGTAAAAGAAGATAAGGAGAGAGTGTTTTGGGTTGAGAGTAATTTCATGTGACTTTTGGGTGGGATACAATGGGAGATGTTGTTGGCAGTGAATGTGGGTCTTCCCTTCTCACTCATATTTTGATCTCAGTAGAAGTCCAGAAGTTTTGATCTTTAATTCTGAATCCAGCTTGTTAGCATCTTTAATAGCAAGGCAAAGAGTATCAGTCTGGTTGCCTGGATACATGGATGTATTTTCTTAGCCTTTCCCACCCATTCTTAGAAGACTAAGAACAGAAGGGTGTCTATAAGTGACACTGACATATAGCCAAATACAGTTGGCTGCCAGTAGTATGGTGTCATTCTGCTCACTACATGCTTCTTAATTGGCTGGGATCACACAATGAAGAAGTTCTTTCAAGTAAAACAACAATAACAAAGCAGCAACAGGCTGGGGAAAGATAATGGCTGAAAGCAAGTGTTTAAAAATACATGAAAGAGTAGAGGACATAGTTTGCCACACAGACTTTAGTTGCTTCCACTAAAGAGCAACTTCCACAATGAAAAAATCAAACTTCACAAAGGATCACACAAATTCTGTGTAGCACAGAAGGGTTGGCTGATTCACTGAGAAAAGTTGGTTTGATCTTATGCTAATCATACTGTAGGAGTGTTCAGATAATATGAAAGCAATAAAACACGAACCAAACTTTATAAAAGCATTTAAAAGTTCTCATTGTATCTAAGCTCCTCTTCACTGATAATAGCACTGCAGGTTTCCCACAGCATAGCTCATAAATGTGGTTTGCCTCTCAGTTGAAAGTAATAGTTGTGAAAGGCTTCATTCAGATTTTGCATCCATGAGCTGTTGACTGGCATTTGGAGGCAGCTTTGAAGGATGCCATTTATGAAAAAAAAAGTTTCCCCTTCATCTTCTCTAACTTTAAAGCATCCTAATTATAGAAACTGCCATACATTTTTTTCTAGAATAGTTAGTCTCTGACCTGTGCTAGTATGTGACTTGTTTGTATATTTTGGAAAGCCATGGAGAAACTAGCTAGGGCCACATATGTGCATGAAAGGATTTTTAAAATTTAATTTTATACTTCTTTCTTCTGTTGCATTATAGATTGGTTATCTATAATATATATATATATGGTTTTCTAAAAGTGCTAGTTATTAGACAATTAAACAAATTCTTTTTTGTGGCTGGGAATGTTGTCAAATTAGCATGAAAACAATTTGGACTTGAGTGGAAGAAGTAATTTCTTGGCTTCTTTCCTGGTAATTAAAATTTAAATACAAGTTATGGATGTAAAGTTCTTGAAACATTTAAAATTGTGTTTTTATTCTATTCATAATGTTAACATGGATGAACGTCTTGCATTCAATGCAGTATACCTCAGTGGCAATTTCCTCACACTTTGGAGGAGAGCTTTTAGTGTGAAAATATGCCATATGCATCCCAATTTACTAAAAAGTTTGCAGAGAAGAGAATAAAACTATATTTTGGTGAGCTTTTGTTACAACTTTAAATCTGAATCTCTGACTAGTGCAGTATTGACATAAGAATACTTCCTTCTATTACTAAAAGAGTTTTGGAAAGCTCTTTTTTGAACCTCAATCCCAGAATCTGCAGCCAGTATGGTGAGAGTGGCCTGGGATTCTAGGAATTGAGGTTAAAAAGTAAGTTTTCCAAGTCTGATGAATGCCATGAATAACATGTTATTTCATTAACATCCAAAATTCACAAAGCAGTGATACCTTTACCGGACTAACCAAAATGCACGAAAACTGTTGCAAGTTTTTGAGGCTTCATTGGTTTCTTAATCAGGCAAAGTTGTAAAAAATTATACAGGAGAAACAAATTGTGACAATATTAGTCACAAGTCTGCTGTTCTCTGTTCAGTGGTAAGGAGAGTCATTCATGCAGGCAGGCCCTTCCTCTGGCCATGTGGGTACTCCAGGAAATAAAAATGTAAGTTCCATTAGCAAGGGAAAAAAAAGAGATGTTCCTCTTGAGATCGAAGTTGCCTCTGCCTTTGGGACATCTACCCCTGGATATGTTATTTTATTGCCCTGCTTAGCTTCTTCGTTATCCTTATTTAGACTAAAGTTTCAAACCATATAGCTTCCCTATGTGTTCCATTTATCACTGATAATGTCCTGTATTATAGCTACATCCCTGACTTTTCTGGGTACTTTTCTGAAGGATTGTCTTTTCCAAATATGGTATATAAATAAATAATCGTATGAAGGGAGAGCGCAAGTTTCAACCTCTAGCACTTGGACAGCACTCTACACAGCCAAAGCAGTTTCCCCATTGTCATGATTTTCTTTTTGGGTGAAACATGCTCCAGTATCACAGTTAGGAGTGCCATATTGGGTTTTACCTGCAAGTGTGTGTGTGTGTGTGTGTGTGTGTGTGTGTGTGTGTATGTGTGTGTATAGTACAAGATCCAGCATGGTGTAGTGGTTTGAGCATTGGACTACAAGTCTGGAGAGCAGGGTTTGAATCCTGGCTTGGCCATGAAAACCCACTGGGCGACCTTGGGCAAGTCAGACTGTCTCAGTCTCAAACCCCCTCTGAAGAAATTTGCCAAGGAAATCCTGTGATAGGTTCACCTTAGGGTGGTCATAAGTTGGAAATGAATCAAAGGCACACCATACACACTCATGTATGTGGCAAATCTCTAACTCTTGTAGGAGCAGAGATACGGAGCAAAATGTTTAGCCACTATTTTGTTCAATTGCTTTTCAGAAAACAATCTTGCTGTTCCCTTTTAGTATGTTTAACCAGTGGGTGAAGTTTCACAACTGTAACTGCCATTTTAATAGGTTTTCTTATAACACAGAGTGACTCCTCCTCTCCCAATAACTCAGACGAGTGTGGCAATCTGGGAACAAAGTCTGGTTTTGCAAAAACACCTATTGAGGTCTATTTTATAGACCTTGCTGACAAAAACTGAGAGAAAGCAATGGAGGCATAGAAATGAAGCAGGGAGGGAGAATGCAGCAAACCTGCAAAGTGCTGATATAAGGCCAGGGTAAAACAGTTATTAGCCACAGAATTACATTGTTAGTATTGGATTTGCTACGGAGTCTTTTCTTCATGCTAACTTTGGATGTATCCACACTGCAGAATTAAAACAGTTTGGTACTACATTTAACTGTCATGGCTTTGTTCTGTGGAATCCTGAGATTGGAAGTTTGGTGAAACATTCAGCCTGATCTATCAGAGTGCTTTGGTGCCTCATCAGACTATAAATCTAAGAATTGCACAGGATAGAGTCATGGCTATTAAAGTGACATCAAACTGTTTTAATTCTGCAGTGAGGATACCCCACCCTCTTTAAATGACTTTCCATCACAATAGAAAGCATTTTTATGATGGAAAGGCCTGCTGGATGAGAGCCGTCAAATTACCAACTTACACAGCTTCAAAAAAGCTGTCAAGATGGATCCCTTCCGGCAGACTTTTCCTGAATAAATTCTCCAGCCTCCGAATGAGTACCTCCTCACAAAATGTATTTACTACCATCCTGTCTATATCGTGTTTATTATAAATTGATTTTAAAACTCTTTTAATTGTAATATATTTAACTCTTTTTAAGGGTTTTTTTAAAATGTAATTCTATGTATTATATTGTATGTGGACGTTTTACTGTGAACCGCTCTGATTGTCTTGCTATAAAAGAACAAGATATAAATAAAAGATTTATTTATTTATTTATTTATTTATTTATTTATTTATTAATTAGCTTCTGGAAATAAATGGAAATTCTATTTTAACTGGAGTTCTTCCCTGATGTGGAAGAAAATGGCCACCACTTATTCCTACCACCCCACTGTTCTTCCTCCTCATTTTATTGCCCCTGCTCCCACTCCCTTCCAGCTCTCTCTGTCATCTAATGGTGGTGCAACTTTCTACTTAACTTGACCTTTATTTAAGACAGCCCTGGGTGCTTTGTGCCTCTTCTGCTTCTTTAGAAGGTAGGCATGAAGAAACACGAAATGCAATCCATAGGAGGAAGTAAGCGGGTGACACATGTGGCAATGCAATGCAAAGCAAAGAAGCAGGAAGGGAGGCATGGTGAGAGGTATAGTAACTTGTGGGGAATGCATGGAGGGAGGCATGGCAGTGGGGTGAGGTATGGGAGAAAAGGGATGGCAATATGCAACGTAGCAATGCATAAAGGTAGAAGGAAGGGAGCAGTAGCACAAGCCTTCCAGGAGGAAGGTGTAGTGCATGCCATCACTTTTCCCTCTCTGTTGTCTGAGACAGCACCTCACTCTGCCTATTAGATGGTCTGCTGCTGAATTCTATCTTCCACGGACTTCCGGGAGCTGAAATAGGTGCCACCCTGATAAACTGAGCAGGGAACAGGCTCACTGAGCTAGATGCTTGATTTGACCTTTAGGTTTTTTTTTTAATAATGTGAATTCAAACAATGATAAAGGAAAGATAAAGTCTTCTTTGAAGGGCCACCTTCGTAATTATTTGTCTTGGGAGTATGGTGTTTGGAGCTGTTGATTCACACATACATTCTTCTACATTACGTCGATCTCACACCAAAGTAAACATGCGTGTACGTATCTGTCATTATGATGAAAAAGAAAAAAGAAGAAAAGAATCTTGTGGAATTTCAAAGACTGGCAGGTTTTATTGGGCATAAGCTTTTTGTGGACTGCAGCTCACTTTGCTGGACATATAAGATGTTACATCAATTGTCATATTGCTCTATGTATGCTTGTGGAGGTGGGGGGGAAAGAGGAGGGAAAGATTTTTACCAGAAAAAGGGCTTTTCCTTGTACCAAAATGGCTGGTGTGGGAGAATGCAGCAAAAATTTCCCCTTCTTGCCTAGGCATTTGAAGCGATTTTAAATTAATAAATAAATAAACTAAAAGAAGTTGGCCATGAGGACATGGCAAGCTGTGGTGTGGGAGTGTGTGACCCTCCAAGGCCCATTATTGTTGTGTGCCTTCAAGTAGTTTCCAAGTCATGGCAACTCTAAGACAAACCAACTATGGGGTTTTCTTGACAAGGTTTGTTCAGAGGAGGTTTGCCATTGCTTTCCCCTTAGGCTGAGAGCATGTGACTTGACCAAGGTCACCCAGTGGGTTTCATGGCCAAGCTGTACATAAAGTACAATAACTGATAATACACACACACTGGCATATATGAGCTAAGTAACATTAATATTGTAAATAAAAAAGCCAGATACAACAAACTAATACTGGATCATTTTCTAGTCAGAATAAAATATTTAACTTATATCTCTATAAATGAAAATAAAAATTGTTTTTCCTCCTGTAATAAATGCTGTTTGTCCTTGCTTCCATCTGTATCTCCCTTCTGAATTAGCTGGCAATGTTACACTCAGATGCTTCCTATTGTATTCTCATGGATCCTATAAAAAAACCCAAATAAACCAACAGTCATCTTATCAGAATGCCCTTGGAAGCACCTGTACAGGACAATATGTAATAATAATAAAAATAAATAATAATAATAAAATTTATTTATATTTTCCCACCTCTCCTAGGTGGATCGAGGCGGGATTACAACCCCACAATAACAATAAGATACAAGAATAAAACATATAATTTTCAAGCATTAAAACAGTTAAAAACAGTACAGTCAAACAATTATAAGATATAATATTCTGATGCTGAATAGAAGAGTGGATGGTGTCTTTACAGAAGATTGGGTGGATAGGCTTGCCGGAAGAGATCCGTTATGAGTGATAGTTATTGTTATTATTTTATTTGAGCAGCAAATATACAGTGGGGGTGTAATTCTTCACTAAGTTTCTTCTCAAAGGTAGTAATGACAAAATTCAACATTTTTTTCCCGTACTGTGAGAAAGTATTTGAAAGCTATCCAGTTTTTAAATGCTATTCTCAATTCGGGATTTATTCTATGAACAAAGTTCCATGTAGTTGTTTTGCACAGAAACCAGCATTTTCTGCACAGGAAACAGCATGTGTAGAAATTATTTTTTAAATGCAGATATATTTTTTGCTGTTTTCTGTGCAAAAAAGGTTGTAACAAATATTTTTATGCAGAATAAATATTTTACGCAGAACAAATTGGGGATTTATTTTGCGTAAAATTTGCACATGGTTGATTTGTATAGAAACAGCATTTTCTACACAAGAAACAAGCATTTTCTGTGCAGGAATTAATATTTCTGCATGCAGAAAAGGCTATTTATTGTGCAGAACATTCTGATTTTGGTGGAAAGCAGCAATGTGCAAATGTTTCTCAGAATAAGTTCTGAACTGCAAAGATTCTCATCAGTCCAGGATTACTTTCATCACAGTTTCTCAACATTTGAAAAACAGTTTTTTCAACCATTTCCAAAATATAAAGCCACTTTATATGATGCACCTCTACCCATTAATTTCCACAAGAACCCTGTCAGATAGGTTTGAAGAGAGGTAATGAGTGGCCTAAGGTCATTATGTTACATGACTAAACAGGGATATAAACTTGGGTCTCTTTTTGGTGCATCTGCACCGTACAAAACATGCCATTTAACACCACTTTAAATGCTGTAGCTTCATCCCATGGAATCCTAGTATTTGTAGTTTTACAAGGTCTTTAGCCTTCTCTGTCAAAGAGTGCTGGTGCCTCACAAAACTACAGATCCCAGGATTGTGTATGATGGAGCCATGACAGTTATGTGGTGTCAAACTGCATTATTTCTACAGTGTGGATGCATCCTTTGTTTCACTCTAATCATTACACTGAATTGGCTATCTCAGTTCACTGCTTATTAGATAAATCGTGTCAAGCTCGAAACAGTGATAGAAAAACAATGCAAAAATAATGTGCTTAATTTGCATAATATGTAAATTAGTACATTAATCTGAGGAACTCAAAAATTATCACCCTACTCCCAATAGTCCTATTGTCAACCTTTAGGCTACCTTTAGGTATCTTGTATGATCGTCCTGTCTGTCCCATTGTATTATATTTTTAAAGATATTGGAAACATACAGTTTTATCATAGAAAAGTAATGAGCCCCACATCCATTTGATAATCCCAACTAGGCAGATCCATTGAATCAAGTGAAACTTGGCAAAATAAGATATACGATTGCTTCCCAACCAAGCATCCTCTTTAAGCCCCTTCAGCCAGTTGCTATCAGAGCAATGGGGCTTTAGACAGTAAGGGTTTCCTGCATGCTCCTGTCCTATAGCTGCTGTTCATAGAACTTTCCCCATCTGCAACTTTCAGGGTGCATCACACTGTAGAAATACTGCAGTTTGACACCACTTTAACTAACATGGCTTCATTCAGTGGACTCCTGGGATTTGTAGTTTTGTGAGGCACCACCACTCTTTGGCAGAGAAGGCTAAACACCTTGTAAAACTACTGATTCCAGGATTCCATAGAATGGAGTGAAGTGGCTTTATTTCTACAATGTAGACACACCCTTAGTTACCTGTTTTAGGGATGTATCTAAACGACACCACCATGTGACCGGAGAGCCTTCCAGCACATAAAAGAACCTCCCTCCATCTCTTTCACTCTCTCTCTCTTCCTCCTCTTCCATCATGATTGTAAGCCCGAGGGCAGGGAACCGTCTAACTAAAAAGATTGCATGTACAGCGCTGTGTAAATGTACAGCGCTTCATAAATAAAGGTTAATAATAATAATAATAATAAATAGAGGTTCTCCTGAGCTGCTGCTCCTCTTATTGACTTTTTTCTGTAGTTAGCCAAGGCTAGACACTGCATTTGAATTTGGCTGAACGTATCTTTAAATATAATTAGTACTGTTTTTAACTATGAAGTTTGTATACTGCCTATTTGCTTTACTTTGCTCAAATTAGTTTCAGAGACACTTAAGAGATTCAGTGTTTCCACTGAAAGGAGTCTAAGAGGCTGTGCAGACTGCCCCTAAGCTGGGTGGCCTGCAGCCACCTCCAGCTGTGCCAGATCTGGCCTTTTCAGGGCACAAAAAGGAGCCAGAAAAAGCAGCTCTTTTTTGAACCCTGGAAAATGTGCAACAGCCACAACACTGCAGCTTTAAGGTGCTCCTTTGGTGCTGCATCATGTAAACACTATGCTAGAAGAGCTCTGTGATGCTGCACACTGTGTGGAGTGGCACGCAGTGTCACACTGTCAAGGCGTGGAGTTGGGGCATGCTTCGTATGGATGCCACATCTCGACTTTGCCCCCAGGCTGGCCTTAATGGCCAGTCTGCACAGCCCCTACATCTTAACTGAATCAGTCTGCAACTTTCCAAGATACGTGTAATACCCTGGGAACCTACTTCTAATCTAACATGTGTCCCAGTTCCATTGATTCTATGGCTCTATTCTAGTTGGGACTAACAATTCTATATGATTCCCTCCCAGTACCTCCATGCTTTTCTTATGTTGAATGAGAAAGTAGCAAAACATCAAGTAAAGCAAATGGCAGTTTTTAGTTTCTGTGCATAACTATACAATTTGTATGCTATAACATTTTTATCATTTTCACTTTCTTCAAGTACTTGCCAGTCCTCAGCTACTCACTAAGGATACATTCCAAATCTTGGATCTCAGCAAATTCCGTTAACATGTTCTCTATTCTGTTGCCAAAAAGACTGATGGAAATATTGAATAATGTGCTGTCTTATCATTGAGTTACTATCCTCCCTCAGTGTGAATATTTGCTTTTCAGTCCAGTGTTTTCTTCTCGCCTTTATCTAACCATTCCCTTATCTTTCAGTACCTGTATTAATCCCCATCTTCTTCAGTCTAACTATTAATTTCCCATGTGGTATTGTATCAAATGGTGTACTGAAATCCAAACAGACAAGCTCACCCAATATTTCCAGTTTAGAATCCCATTATTTAACATGTTAAAAAATTAGATTAAACTGCAAGGATCCATGGCAGACCCTTTATATATTGCCCCAACAAAGTTTCTTTTATCATTAGTCCCCAAGAAGAATTTAGCCCACACACTTCCTGCACAATGTCAGTCTTTGTTTCATCCCCATCAATCATATTGATATATAATACCCTCCTGCATTTTCTTTCCCCCTGAGAGATGACAGATTCTCTATAGTGCTTTCATTCCAGTCATTATTATTGTTCCTTTTATACAAGCTATACATAAAACATTTCAATTTCACATTCTAGGATAGTAATTAAATTCCTTCTGTTAGAAAAAAATAATAAGTGGACTCTTTAGATTAATACATATCCATATGGGTTTTCCAATATTTACTTTCAATAGCATGTATCAATCTTACAACTACTTACATGGAAGTAATCTGCAATAACAACTGCAAATCATGCAAACAAATCTGATCTCTCCCTCCCTCCCCCCCTCTCTTTGATAAAATTACCAACTTGGGGAGATGAAGGAGTGCTGTGGATTAGCATTTCTGATTTCAGTTAGGCCTTTGACAAGGTTCCCATGACATTCTTGCAAACAAGCTTGTAAAATGTGGGCTAGACAAGGTAACTGTTACAGGGATTTTGTAATTGGTTGACTGGCCAAACCAAAGTACTCACAAGGACTCCTTTTCATCCTGGAAGAGAAATGACCAGTGGGGTGCCACAGGGTTCGGTTCTGTCAGTTTATCATGGACGGGGAGATAGAATTGGGAACATATTTATCAAATTTGCAGATGACACCAAATTAGGAGGAATAGCTAATACTCCAGAGGACAGGATCAAAATTCAAAATGACCTGAATTGACTAGAAAGCTGGGCCAAAGCTAACAAAATGAAACTCAACATAGAGAAATGTAAGATACTGCACTTAAGGAAGAAAAAAATAAATGTATACATATGGGATATGCCTGGCTGAATGAGACTACATGTGAAAGGGATCTAGGAGTCCTAGTAGACCACAAGTTGAACATGAGTCAACAGTGTGATGCGGCAGCTAAAAGGCCAATGAGATTCTAAGCTGCATCAATAGAAGTATAATGTCTAGATCTAGGGAAGTAATAGTGCCTCTCTATTTTGCCTTGTTCAGGCCTCCTCACCTGGAATACTATGTCCAGTTCTCGACACCACAATTCAGAAAGGATGTTGAGAAGTGTCCAGAGGAGGGTGACCAAAATGATAAAGGGTCTAGAAACCATGCCCTAGGAGGAGAGACTTAGGGAGGTGGGTATGTTTAGCCTGGATAAGAGAAGGTTAAGATATGATAGCCTTGTTTAAATATTTGAAAGGATGTCATATTGAGGAGGGAACAAGCTTGTTTTCTGCTGCTCCAGAGAACAGGACCCGGAATAATGGATGCAAGCTACAGGAAAAGAGATACCACCTCAATGAGGAACTTCCTGACAGTAAGAGCTGTTCAACAGTGGAACAAACTCCCTCAGAGATTGGTGCAGTCTCCTTCTTTGGAGGTCTTTATACAGAAGCTGATGGCAAGCTGTCGGGGATGCTTTGAGTTGCTGTATGGCAGGGGAGTTGGACTGGATGGCCCCTGTAGTCTCTTCCAACTCTATAATTCTATGATTTAGAAGGGAATACCGTAATCACAAAAAGTCAACAAAAACAAGTCATGCCAGACTAATCTGATTTCTTTCTTTCACCAGTTCACAATATGCTAGGAGTTTCATTTTGCAGCATCAGGTAGACTCAAAGTCACAAAAATCAGTTCTGAAAATGCCAGCCACAGATGCTGACAAAAAGTCAGGAAGAAACTCTGCTAGAACATGGCCACATAGCCCGAAAAACCCACAAAAAGCTATGGATGCCGGCCATGACAGCCTTCAACTTCACATCAGTTCTAGTGGCTGACATCTTCATCAGACTAGTTACAGTATTATGATTCTACTTTACTTTCCATGGCAACATCCTATGGAATGATGGGATATGCAGTTTAGGTATTTAAAATTCTACAGAAAGCTGTAGTGCCACTCCAAACGGCAAACCCCAGGATTTCATAGGATGTTGCCATGGCAGTTAAAGTGAAAAATAGTGCTTTTGGCCTGTTACAGACTGCCAAAATAAAGCTGCTTCGGGTCTCTTTGGAGATATACTATTTAAATGATGCATGGGTCCTAAGAGTCCGGAGGTCGCGCCAAAGCCACCCTCCATTCCTAAGCACTGGAGTGCAGCATTGGTGCAGCTTCTGGATTCTTAGGATGCATGCATCATTTTAAACAGCATACCTCCAAAGAGACCCGAAGCAGCTTTATTTTGGCAGTCTGTAACAGGCCATAGTTATGTAGTGTGAATAGACCTCAAGTCTATTTAGAAGGGTTTAACTGATCATTTAAGACCACATACACTAAGGAAATTTTCATCACAAAATTGTTCACAAGATTCATCACATCACAAGATTCATCACATTGTTCCTAGGAAAATCTCCCCCTCTTCTCAACCACTGAGAGGACTGATGCTAACTTCAGATGGAACAGAGAAGTCTGAGGTGGATGACAAGATGATGTTAATTGTCTCTGTTAATTAAAAAAAAAACCAGTTATGCAGTACTACAGAGGAAATGGTCTCATATGGAGCTTAGGATGAGGTTTTCCTTTGAAACAAAATAGGAAATCTCTAAGCAGCGGTATAGAACCACAGGGTAGTCATAGGCAGCACTCTAAATAATTGTTTTTCAGTTACACTGGAAAGTGTCTGCACAAAATATTGAGAAAGGCCTGTAAGAAGTAACCAGATCTCTACAAGGTTGCTCACAGCTTTTAAAGCTGATTAGACTGTTAAATACACTGACTGACTTATCATTAGTCCTTTGCAAGCATTTGACTGCTCATATACAGAACTTGATAGGAACATGTCAAACAAAAACAGTATCACCTGTTATACTTTATGGTTTGGGGTAACAATGTCAAAACCTCATTCCTTGTACAAAATAACATAACTTCTTCTACTGATATTATTATTATTATTATTATTATTATTATTATTATTATTATTATTATTATTACAGTGTCTTTTTGAAGGAAGTTATTTTAAGAGAGGGATTGTGACTATTTTGGGGTCATTTTTCTATTTTTATATGCATTCTTTTGTATAATAATAGCAATGTAACTAAAAAGTATGAGAATCAGTGTGGTACGGTGGTGTGAGTGCTGGACTAGGACACCAGGAGACCAGAGCCTGAATCCCTGCTTAGCTATGGAAACCCACTGGGTGACCTTGGGCAAGTCACACTCTCTCAGTCTTATAGGAAGGCAACTGCAAACCTCTTCTGAATAAATCTTGCCAAGAAGGTGTGATAGATTTGATCTATCAACCCAGTGATAGATTGCCCTCAGGATAGCCACAAGTCAGAAGCAACCTGATGGAATGCAACAACAACAACAACAACTAAAATAATGTGTTATTCCCAAAGTAATGAATAACAGCTAATTTAGAGCTTTAAAATAAAATAAGATTTTAATAGATATAGAAGATGCTTCAAGCTCTGCTCATACATAGGGCTAAAACATGAGTGGGCAAGTATGCAGGCAGAAGGTTTAACTTCTGTGAATCTCTATAGGCAGCACTAGCATGTTACAGCTCACCCCAAGGATCACAGACTTTTTTTAGGAAAAAAAACTAGAGAGGGGGCTTTAGGGGACTGCTAGAGAGTTTCAGACATTGCAAAACACAAGTTTGGGCATGATTGTTTCCCCACCCCTTGGTTGAAGTATAGTGTGGAATGTGAATGTATATACATAGCCTGTTGGGAAATGTCACTGTATGTCACAAGCACATTTGGTTGAACACATTTGCAGAGCACGTGGAAGCTACCACTTTTATCTAAAGAGGAACACATTATCTTTGGAATCATGGTCTCCCTGTCCTTTAAATTCTGTCTTCACTGCCATAAATGAAGAAGATCTAGGAAAAGAATGAAAGAAACAGAAGATAATAACAACAATAGATACTTGAATGCGAATTGTCATGTTGGTGAAAGCCCTCAGTCTCAAATCTCTAAAAAGACAGAACACTTATTTATTGCAATACACTGTTGCAAATACCCTCTGAGGAGAATAGCTGAGAGTGTTGTGTCCCAGAGCAATGCTTGTGGCATTTATGTGAAGCTGTTGTGTATCATTACTCCTTTATGTAGGAATTTCAGTGCACAAGGAGAGGGGAATGATAGGTTATTTGTGTCACTTGCTTGACCTTCCAAATTTTAAATATCCAGGCATTAGGTATGGAAATAATCTGATCATTTGATTTCTGAAGATAAGAGAAGCCTAGGAAGATTCATCAGTACATATTCACTTCAGATTCTCTCACCTTTAGGTTGTAAAGAGCAACAGAGCTATTTGAAAGATTAACTTCTTCAGATGTGTCTGTTCCCCATGAACCAATCAAGTGATCAGATCTGCATTTGATTTTGATTACTATCAATTTGTCAGATAAAATTGGCTATATCCAAAAACAGGGCTTTTTAGGTCATACCTGGAATAGGGATAGTTAGCCTAAAATCCCTGGGACAAATAGTTAGGATTGTCTGGAGTGTTTCCTCTTTGTCTAGTTCAGTGATGGCGAACCTATGGCACGCGTGCCAGAGGAGGCACTCAGAGCCTTGTCTGTGGGCACATGTGCTGTCACCCCTGCATAGAGTTTGCCAGAGTTGGTTACTAGAAAGCCAGAGGAACATGGCACTTTGCAATAAATAAGTGGGTTTTGGGTTGCAGTTTGGGCACTCAGCCTCTAAAAGGTTCACCATCACTGGTCTAGTCTATTAAGCTCTTTCCATGCCCATAGGCTGGTATGCTTGAGAATCTGACTTCGCTTCCTCTGACTCTTCCTGCCATCTTTCTCTTAGGCTGCATCTGCACTGTAGAAATAATACAGTTTGACACCACTTTACTTGCCATGGCTCAATGCTATGGAATTCTGGGATGTGTAGTTTTGTGATATATTTAGCCTTCTTTGTCAGAGAGCTCTGGTAGCACAACAAACTACAAATCCCAGAATTCCATAACATTGACTCATGGTAGTTAAATAGGTGTCAAATTGCATTATTTCTGCAGTGCAGATGCAGCCTTAGTCATGTAGCCACAGCCAACAACCTCCAGCCATTTCTGTCATCAGTATAATATCCTTCATAAATAGTTTGCCTTTATTCAAATTAATCTATGATTCTGATTTAAATAGTTGAATAGCCAGGCAAATCCAGGTTATACTTTCATGGGTTGGTATCTGGCCCCATTACATCGATAATATTGCTACTTGACAAAAGGAGAAAAGAGGCTTCAAGTGAAGATTATGGCTAGCTTGAAAAGTGAATCAAGTCTTTTCAGGCCCATGTTAAGAAATGTGCTGAATCTATTAGAACTAGTGAGCTCATAATAAAACATTTCTTAGGCTGAATTTGTAGAGTGTGTTTAATTTTCCCAACAGTAGCGTTCTTCTGCTCCTTTGATTCAGAAAGCTGCATATTCTAAATAACTATATAACCCATTTTGTTGAACTCTGTTACTGTCAGGCCTTTTAATTTTATAGCAGTCTTTCAGCATCTGAAAGTTCCAGGAATACCAGGACTCTGTGCCAGGAGTGCCAACCATTTCATGTGATTTAGTGAGTCTCCCTCTTTGTGCTTTTCGGAGACAAGCGTTTGGAGTAGATTTTGTTCTTTGTCTGATGACTGTTTTAGTTTGAGATTAGAGCATATATTTTGTTACAACAATAAACTTGATTGTGTTTTTCTAGTTAAGTATTCTATGAAACCCCATCAATGGTATTATCCTTCTGTGTTGATAAGATTGTGTTCTCTTGTGAGGTAAGAGGCTATGACACTGGAGATTATCAGATGGGTGACAGTACGTCCTTGTTCCATCCTTTTCCCATCGTTGTCTTGTCCTTCTTGCTTGATTGCAGAAATTTTTTTCAGACAACGGGAATTATGACACAGCTAAATAAAGCTTCTTACCACTGCCAAATTCAATCTTCATTTGGGTGGCACGCTGGTGTTATCACATGGCTTTTCTCTTCAAAACTGCCATCTGGGTACAGCCTGGCTCCAATGCAGGTCCCTGAACTTGCTTCATTGGCCACTTTTCAAAGTCGGAAAACTACCGTTCCCTGTGAGATAATATCCACTGGTGGAAGATATCTCAGAGACAATGACAGTAGCACCATAGCTAATGCCTGTTAATAATGTGCAGAGAGGCCTTGGTAAACCTCCTTTTGAAGATCTTTGACCACAAAAACCCCATGATGAGACAATCCAAAAAGAAAGAAGAGATTGTGCTAGAAGATGAGACTCCCATGTTGGAAAAGACTTAATGAGCTGCCAGGGAAGTGCAAAGAAAAAGTAGAAGTAGCACAGTGGCTAATGACACCATTGGACATCAGCTGTTGATGTGGTCAGAGGTGAAAGTAAAGTCTGAAGCTGCACAGCACATATTATAGGAACATGGAATGTGAGACACATGAAACAGGG
>NC_056522.1:104064762-104077498 GCF_019175285.1 Sceloporus undulatus | reverse complement strand
GAAGGTAGACATTGGCCTGAAGCAGATGGGCCTTTGGCTGCTCTGGCTGCAAGTGTGCCCTGAATGGCATGGGACTACGGTGACCAGATGACACACGCAATGGACCACCAGCAAGGAGTGCTTTTTTGCACTCCTCTTGTGGCTGGGTTTGAGCCATCTTAGGAGGCCATGCTGTGGTTTTGGCCCAATCTATGTGTGTGTGTGTGTGTGTGTGTGTGTGTGTGTGTGTGTGTGTGTGTGTGTGATCTGAACCCCATGTCCCCAGATCAGCCCGAAGATGGTGCTTTTGACTCATCTGTTTTGGGCCATTGTGAAACAAACAAACAAACAAAAAATGGAATGTAAAACCTTGCAATACATGGGGTGAGCAAGCTAATGTGGAGAGAACTGGAACATTTTGAGTCAGATAATTATATAGTGTTTTACTCAGGAAATGAAAATTTAAGAAGAAATGGGATGTCATTTATAGTGAGGAGAGATGTAGCAAATCATATAATGCAAAGTCAAAGCATATAATGTCAAAGCATATAATGCAAAGGCAGACCGAATCCTGTGAATAACACTTCAGGATAATCAATCAATATTATTTGAATCCAAATTTATCCTCCAACTACCGAGGCAGAAACAGAAGAAACTGAAAGATCCAATGCTTGAATCCAGGAGGAGATTGATCACATACCAAAACAGGACTTCTTAGTAATCATAGGTCATTGGAATGTAAACATAGGAAACAGAACAGAATCAAAGATTGTAGGAAAATTTGGCCTACCCTCAGGATATGAAACAAGAGACTAATAGATTGAATTTTGTGAGGCAAAAGGTTTGTTCATCACAAACGCATTGTTCAAGCAACCCAAGAAGCAGCTGGACTTGGCCTGATAGCCAATATAGAAATCAAATAGACTACATAATTGGAAGCAGAGGATGGTGATGTACCCCACCCAAATCCAAAACCCTAGATTCCATTGGATACAGCCATGGCAATTAAAGAGGTATCATAGCACTATAACTGTGTAGTGTAAAATCATACCCAGTCACCTCATTACTCATAAGAGCAGGAAGTAGCACTTGATCAATATGATTTTTCTCCTCCATCATTCCCTAGCTATAAAAGTAATTAAAACTTAGGCCTGGAACACACAGGCCAAAAGAAGCAGCTTTAGATGATGCATGCTTCCAAGTGGCTGGAAGCCACTTCAACATTGCAAAAAGGAGCTCGACATCGCTGCAAAAAGGACTCTATTTAAATAGACTCCTGGCTGATGTGGCTTGGGACCTGTGGACTGCTTTGGGAGTGGGCTATGAAGTTGCCACAGCCCTGTCCCAAATGTTCCTGGAGCACAGAATAAGTCGTGAACTGTGAAGATTCTCATCCGTCCATAATTCTTCTCTCATAATGGTTTCTCAACATTCCAAAAACATGTTTTTTAACCATTTTATAAATATTTTTGAATATTTAGTCTATAGAAAAAAAAAACCCTTTTATCCTCTGGAGTTTGGTTCCAGGACCGCCCATGGGTATCAAAATCCAGAGATACTCAAATCCCATTATATACAATGGCATAGTTTGAGCCCCCCACCATGAAATAGACCAGACATGTAAGTTGGATGTAAAAATGGGCCTTTATTAAACCTTAAACCTATTTAAACCCCAACTGATAACTTTAAACTTTTGAGACATCAACTGAGGGTGTAATCCTGATGCAGGTTCAGCTGAAGCCAGGTGTCTTTATCTAGATTACCTCTTCAGCCTTCCCATAGGGTGAAAACACCAGACACTGACTGCAGTCAAATCCTTGGATTGTATCCTCTGCCAGTCATAGGGAGGTAGATATGAGGCATGCTCTTCCAAACTCCCCTGAGTTTGTAAGAGAGGGCAAAACCCCATATCTTCCCCAAAGGCTGTTTCATGAGCAGCCCCCATGGCCCTTGACATATAAAGGTTGCCCTGATCCAGACCTTCACTTCAGTGGGGTGCCTAGGTGCACACTGACCATTCCCCCACCCTCATTAAGGCCACCAGAAACCTAGTTAACATCCTGCCCTAAGCCAATCACTGGTCCCTAGAAACGGTATGAGGTAGGCAAAAAACCCTGGGAAAAGGGGAGAAACAAGCTAGTCCATACTGTCCTGAGGGCTGTACGGCAGGATGCAATGTCACTATAAGAGGCTGATAAGGGGGTGAAACAGCTCAAATAGATTTGGTCTGCCTGCCCCCTGTTGGCTAGGTTGGGCCTGTGAGGCCCTGCCTTCTTTAAACCTCTGCTCTCTATTCATGGGCGGACCTAAACTTTACACCCAAGCCTATAGTGGCAAGCCACTGTTTGGGTATCCAAAATCAAAGTTTGACTTTTGGAATTATTTGTGCGGGGGTAATATTTTCATGCCATGGATGACTGAATCTGTGGGTGCAGAATCTGTGGATATGCAGGGCTGACTGTATATGGTATTGCATGCACAACACACATACACAACATCTTATTAAAGCAATTACAGCTAACACCTATGCATGTTTACTCAGAAATAAATTCCTTTGTATTCAGTTGATTATTATGCACATGATATCAAAATAAAAATAAAACAATGTACATATGTGACAGACATACAATTAAAAACGAGAATATGGCATCCTCTTTAATGATTTTTATGCTATTATTTCTATAGTGTTCTACTTTGCATGCAAAACGGCACACATGTGGATCTCTGCTTGTCTTGATTTTTCATTTTTATAACCTTCAGTTTTAGCATCCGAGAAAATTCTTTAAACAAATCCCTTAGTCATTTATTCTTTTCCTCTATGGCCTCAGTTCAAAGCTCCTCATTTTATTAGATGGATAAGCTCTTCTATATTTATTGTTTTAATATATAGCACTGTGCAAATCTACAGCACTATATAAATAATAATAATAATAATAATAATAATAATAATAAGCGGGTTTTGGATTGACCCTTGTATCTCCGCAGACTGTATCAATGTATCACGTAAAAAAAAAAAAAAAGTCAAAGAACAGTTTAAAAAATGATGGTGGTGTTCTATATGAAAGTAATTAAATGGGTGCAATCCACCTTAGCAAAATGTATCCATTTATGACATAAAATCAGTCATGGAAGAATTCTATCACAATAGCAATAGCATTTACATTCCTATACTGCTTATCAGTGAACTCAGTATTCTCTAAGCATTTTACAGTCTGTAAACCAATTGCCCCCAACAAGCTGGGTACTCATTTTACTGACCTATGAAAGGTTGCAAGTCTGAGTCAACCTAGTGGCTGCAGTACTGGCATTTAAACACTGCCCCACTGTGTTCTATATGAAAACAATAAAATGGGTAGAAGTCTGTAAAAGCTAGCTGTGGCTAACTACCATAGAATATAATGGAAAGGATATTAATTGGGACTCAGTTAAATCCACCTGTTACTGGGACTCAGTATTGATTCTGCCAGACTGTGGCCCATTTGGTCAAATGGAAACCCCTCACATTGACTGTCTCTAAGTCCTATTTAACTATGTCATTGTGGCTTGATCGCCATAGTGTCACGTCTCTATTGCTCTGATGAATTAAAAAACCAGTCATCTGGGACTCGCGTTGTTAATACATCAATAAGCTAATAGTAATCCTTTCCATGGGTCAGTGACTAAAATTATGATTGGGTTCACCTCTTCTGTTTGTTCACTCTTTCTCTGCACTGACAAAAGCTTACTTCAGTTGCTTGCTTTGGCTTAGCATGTTCCTCAGCCATACACTGAGAATGCAGAAGACACAAAGGCACAAAACCTGTAAGTTGAATGCAAACTTCACTTGAGTTTAATAGATAAGAAGATTGTACTCTGCAAATATAAACTGTGCAAAGGAGGACTTTATCTCATAAGCCCAAGGGCACAATTTACTTTTACAGCTCCTCCCATTCTCTGAAAATATAGATCCAACAGCAAATGGTACATAAATGAGCAGAGAGCAAACAGAAAAGTCAAGGCTTGCCATTTATTAATTCAAGCATGAATGAAAATAAGCAGGGTTCAACTTTGTGGCAGGAGGGGTGAAGGAAGCAGGGGAGAAAGGCTGAACCTCTTCCATTAAAGCTGGGTGTCGCACTAATCTAATGAGTTTTCCAGCAAATGAGGCATGAAAGATATCGCTGGAATATATATACTCAGTAAAATATCCAAATTACTGCACAATGCCATTGTGTGTTTTGTCGCATTGGATGAGCTACTACCCAATGCATTATCCTTAAATTTGCCCTAACAGCAGAAAAAAAAGGAAAACAAGAGTAACAACCCACCACCCTATTTTATGAAGCAATTTGCTATTCAGATAAGCTGCTAATAACAGCATATCACAAGCTGCGGCAAGCCCAGTGTGAAAAATGGACCTATACCCATTTGAGGCAACACATTTAAAACCAATAAAGAGTTCAGTGTGGTATTTTATTTACAATTCTTGTTTATTCTATATTAGATCATGGGAGAAAGATCTCTAGCAGAGAACAAGAGCTACTCGTTTTCTCATATTGCCTAATATAATTAGGAACATTTGCAGCACAAAAGTTGGAATTCATGTTGGGGGAAAAAATTCCACAGGAAACCAATGAATTCCTTTCTCCTCCATTCTTTGCCTTTTATACTCAATGGTTGCTACACAATTACAGCACTAGGATTTCACTTTAACTCTTGTGCCCACATCCTATTGAATCCTGGGATCTGCCAATTAGGGAGAGGCATTAGATTTCTCAGCCTAAACGCTCTGGTGCCCCAGCAAACTGCAAATCCCAAGATGCTACAGGATGAAGTGATCCAGTTTAACTGTTATTACATCGCTATAACTATGCAGTGTGAATGAGCCTTATGGCCTCCCAGTAGTATAGTGCGGGTTTCATTTGTGTACCCTATAAATCATGAGAATCATTGTTCTGCTCATGGAATTTTGGTGGGGAGAAGAATAAAATGAGGACACTCTGCTAAAACTCTCAAGTGAATCAGAGAATAGCTTGTACAATTTGCTACACAGCTAGAGGGCAATGCTGCCTCTTTACTGTGGGAAAATGTTCTTGGGTTGTGACTGAGGAATCTATACCACTGACAAACATCCTACAGATATGATACTGAGAAGGGGATAGCGTTATTACTTATTTTTCGCTGCATAGTAGATATGCACTGCATATCCCAGGAAAGCAGTTCTCCAACACAGCAAAGGTTATTATGTGAAAAGAAATTCTCCACAGGTTGGATCAGGGGCCCTTGGAAGAGGCAGCTGTTAGTACGGGATACAAAGGCAAAAACATTGGCTTCAATGCATATATAACAATTAGAAGATCAACAACAGCTACCTTCTTCAACCAATGTGTAACTGTCAAGTTGGGACTTACCATGTACATAGAAGTATTTGGAGATCACTACTGAAAGGAGAATCAGAGGGTATTATTTTGAAGTAATGCTGAGTTACAGATTGTGCTGTTGTTGCAGACAATTCCTTTTTTATTACTCTAAAGCATAGGCAGAGTTACAAAGTAGGAGTAACTGAAAAATAACAGCGACAGCTGCATGGCATACATTACATTCTTTTGATGCCTTTATTAAATAAAAATATGGAGAAATAAGAAACTAAATTGATATATATATATATTTTTAAAAAAGACTGAATCATTCAGTGTGAGAAGAAAGATTTTTCCACACTGTAAGAAAGCAGTCGCAGCTGTATTCTCTAAATTGAATGCGTTTGGTAGAGTCTGGCAAATTCCATTAGCTAAAATGAGTGCCAAACTTTACTCATCACACTATATGGATGATACTGCTTTAAATTAAATTGAAATGTTTCAAAGAAAACTAAGACTGCCATCCTAAACACATTTCCTACAAAGTATCACTTTACCAGTAAACATGGTAAGTATGGTGCTGTATGTTACTAAAGGAATTCAAAATAATATTGTTTGCATGGATGGCATTTTAATATTTGCAGAAACATGATGAAATTCTGAAGGAATCAGTGAGCTAGGAATGAGAACTAAAAAAATTGAAATGCTATTTCTGTTTCTATATCAGATTTAATTTTGAGCAAGATAATACATAGGGACAATTTAAGTTGAAGCTAGGCGCACATACTCCCAAAACTGGAAATATCCCTTCAAGTTCTGGAAGGTAAACAGCCTGGGCCCAGACTTGTCATATTTATCTACAACGCTTAAGCCACTGGGTGAGTTGCTAAACAGAGATATTGCCTGATTATGGAGGGGGAACACAGCAAGATAAATTTTATCCTAGAAATAAAATCACATTGGTGAATGCAGATGTCAATGACTATGGCATAGGATCTGTATCATTATGCTATGCCATCGATGGGTCTAGGGATGTCTAGGAATGGATCCAGGTTATCCTATGACTGTTTGTCAATCTTTGTACATCTCCCTCACCCCATCCTAGAAGGCTGAAATGTTTTCCCTAGGGCCAGGCTTCTTGCAGTAAGAATGTTAAAGTCAATATGCTGGTATTCTCAGCCTTTGGAGGTACATACCACCAGAAAATCTCCTTCCCCTAATGACTTTGATACTGGATCCATTCCTCAGTCAGAATTGTAGTATTTGAATCCAGCTAGTAATTAGTTGCATTTAATTCTTGTATATTTAGAGAGCCAGCATGATGTAGTGGCTTGAGCACTGAACTATGACTCTGGAGCCCCAGGTTCAAATCCTTGCTCAGCCATGGGAACCCACTGGCAAGTCACACACTCTCAGCTTCAAAGGGAGGCAAACACAAACTTTTTCTAAACAAATCTTGCCAAGAAAACACAGCAGTAGGGTTGCTTTAGTGTTGCCACATGTTGAAAACATCTTGAAGGACACAACAAATACTTAGAGATACAGAGAAGTGAAATATACACATTGGGGAGTCATTTCTGTCTAATGCAGTGGTTCCCAACCTGTGGGTTGGGACCCCTTTGGGGGTCGAATGACCCTTTCACAGGGGTCACCTAAGACCATTGGAAAACACATATTTGCATGTAGCAATGAAAATAATTGTATGGTTGGGGGTCACTACAACATGAGGAACTGTATTAAAGGGTCCTGGCATTAGGAAGGTTGAGAACCACTGGTCTAATGTATATATGGATCCAATGGATGAGCATGATGTGAGAACATCTGAAGAGATCATATTTTTTCAGGGTTACACTACAAAGTTCATATTAATCTAATAAACATGAACAATGTCACATCTAGTTAAACCTCCTGAGGGTTAAACTGGCTGTAGGGTGTGCATGTAGTATGAAGATTCATTTTCAATGTAGCTGTTTTAAGGCTTTGCTTAGTACTGTAATTTGCAAACTGATACCCGAGTGCTGTTATCCTATTTCTTAGTAATAAAGTTTGACCTGTTCAGCACCTATTTGGCATGATGTGTTTTCATAATGTACATTCTAACTGATGCCATACTTATATTTGAACTATAAACTCTGGAAGTGCAACCCTCTATTTTTGCATCATTTATGAAAAATAGATGAAGCATCATAGCTATGAGTGAAAAAACAGGTGACCCATCATAAAAACAAGTTAAAAATTATAGCTGTATCTGCACTACAGAATTTTAACTGCAGTGGTTCAATGCTATGGAATCCTGGAGTTTGTAGTTTTGTAAGATATTTAGCCTGCTCTGTCAGAGAGTTCTTGTTCCACAACAAACTACAAATCCCAGGATTCCATAGGATTGAATCATAGCAGCTAAAGTGGTGTCAAACTGCATTAATTCTGCACTGTGGCAGCAGCCAGAATCAGACTAAAGCCAGTATTGGCTGGAGCTTGCAGGAAAGGTAAGTGATGGCTAAACTGTGCTAGCTTTAGCCTAAAAAGGGTGATTTACCTGATTAAGAAGAGTTTTCTGTCACAAAAGTGAGTGAGAGTAGCTACCCCTGAATATGCTTTCATATAGGAGGGAGGTAGTTTCTGCCTTGCTTTCATTAAATGTTATTGTTAATGGACTTGTGTGTGTGTGTGTGTGTGTGTGTGTATGAGAGAGTGTGTGTCCCATTCTCACACACTTGCAGTAGATATCCAACCTGCTGTAGATAGCCAGGGCACAGAATATGTAAAATGCTTCCTTAACCCTCATGCACCAGGATTAATCGCCCTTGGCAGAATTGTTCTCTGCCTTCAGTGAGAATTCCAGTGTATGGGGGTTTAGCAGTAAAGTTAACACTGTAGCTACGCTCAGAGCGAGCAGTTGCTTTAACAGTAATACTGTTGGCCCTCACTATCCATGAATACTTGACCCATGGCTCGAATATATATATATATATATATATATATATATATATATATATATCTCAAAATCCAAAAAGCAAACATTGATTTTGTCTTTATATAAGGCACACTATTCTGCTATACCATTGTATTTCATGAGACTTCAGCACCCAGTGATTTTGATATCAATGGAAGGTTCTGGAACAAACTATACTCTTTATATATTTCTTGGTCTCACAGAAAATTCAAGTGACTCTGTGTCTCAAATGGGTTCAACCTAATGACAACTAGAATGTGTCATGATGACCAAAATGTTCAGAAATGGCAACATGTCATTGTTAAACTGTTAAAACCAATTCTCCTATCCTTTTACCTGTAAAAAACTAAATGTACATGGAAAGTGTCTGAAACTTGGCAATGCCATAGTAGATTTTAATTGATTTCATTCTGTGAGCTGCTTTGAATCCCACTCTGGGAAAAAGGCAGCATGTCAAACAAACGAACAAGACTTACGTTGTAGGCTTAGTTTTGCATTGTATTCTAAAACAGAAACAAAATATGACACTGGTGGAGTTGGTTGAGAGATGAAGCAGGATGATACTACTTAGGCCGCGTCCCCAGTATGATTTAAAGCAAGTTGCTGATTGGGTTATATGACCGTCATTCCCATTTGAAACTGGTTCCGATCCTACTGTGATCGGTTTCAATTGTGATGAAGCAAGGCAAATGCAGAAAAACCTCTCTTTCCTGACACTAGTTCTTTGGTGGTCCCCCCCCCCAGCGCTGCTTTTTTTACTTGTGATGTGACCTATGGGCACATGAAGGTTTTTTTTTAATTGATAGAAGATTTGATTCATTGATTTTGCAATTACTTGCAATTACTCAGGTAGCAAGCTGGGTGATCGGGCGAATGGCAAAACCAATGAATTGAATCGTCTATCATTTAAAAAATAATAATAATAATATATATATATAGTTCCCAAGCCGGGCTGCTGCTTACATCACTGATGATGCACAGATGATTGACATGCATTTTAAAGTGGTGCAAACTAGTGGGGACGACAATTATGCCAAAAAGAAGCAATTACCAGGGGATAATGAAAAGATCTGCTTTTATAGTGGGAATAATGGACCTTGTAGAATCGATTCACCAACATGGAGTGAAGGCAAATCGCAAACTGGTTTAAATGTAAGTGGGAATGGGACCATAGTTTTATATGAAGTTGGCATTAAATCCTTCACTGCTGGGGAACATCTTAAAATCTTGTTTTCAGTTACTGGTTTGTTTGTTTTTTTGCTTGTTTTGCTGTTGGCCCCAGGGGGATTGGGGGAGCAAGGATGCCATTGCAAAGCAATTATTATTCTACAATTTCTTCCACATCATCAGTTGACTCCAGTTCAGGGTCAGTGACACAGTAGTAAATTTGGAATGCCAAAAGCTCATTGTGACAATGCCTTGAGCTATTGCCTTCACAGGATACCTACCTCCCCCTCTAAGGGAAATAGCAATACCTAGTTTATTAAGATTAGCTGTCACTCATAGAATATTAAACTGACAGAAGACATTATTTTGGGTAACCCATTGGACTTTGGCTAAAGAGACTGGCATCCATGTATTTCATTAGTCCTGAAACTCACTGGCCCAGTGACCATGAACAAATCATTACTTGAGTCTAGCCTGCTTTGCAGGGTTACTATGAAAATGGTGTGAGGTTATCCACAATTACTTATATCAACCTGAATTCTATGGAGAAATGGTGGAGTGCAAATATGAACATAAGCCCTTGTGTACAAGGAGAAAGTATTCAAATAAACAAACATTTGAAGAGTTGGTTGAGAGACGAGGCAGGATGACACTACTGCAATGATTTTGGATGGGGAGGAATATTAACTCCACAGGCAGAATAAAAGACCTATGGAGGTTTTCAGAGACTGTTTCCTTAATTTTTTTTCTGTGACTTTGTATTTGAAATTTTCCTTGCTGTTATCCGTCTCGATCCTTGATCCTCAAACAGGTGAGCTGGGATACAAATAAATATTTTATTATTTATTTTTATTATGGACCTTTATCATTTGACAATGGTGCTGGTTCCAAAATTCAAGCTTGGTGAATTTAAATCCATGAACTTTATCACACAGGCTCCAGCCACAGGACAAGAACGGGACAAAAAGGGCCTGGAAGGAAATGGAACGAGTGGGGGATGCATTTTACTGCACATAGGAAGTCCTTCACTCATTCCGTTCCCTTCTCATCTGTTCCCAATCCATCCCTAGAGGAGGAGATTTTTGAAAACTGTTTTGAACAGTTCTCAAAAATTGCCCCTTCTGGAACGGATGGGGAACGGAACGGAATGAGTGAGGGACTTTGTGTGCTGTAAAATGCATCCCCCACTCATTCCTGGCCCTTTCCATTCCGTTCTCATCCCATGCCAGCAGCCCGTGGTGCGATAAAGTTCCATATTTAGAATCTGTTTGGGTTATCTGGTGGCTTAGAATTTTATTTTCGTAGAGAAGTTGCTCTTCCCCCTCTCATTGTTCAACACAATGGAAATTGTGTTTTGGAAATACAAATAATTGCCTTTGTGGGCATTCTGCTTCATCTGGCATGATATCACACATGGCAATAAGAGAAAGTAACACAAACATCTTCCTTGTTTCTTTTATGATGAGATGGTTTTATATTTTGAAGCTCCCTCTTCCCACAAGGAATGCTGTGTACACATGTGAGCAAGACAGTAGAAAATTAGTGTTGACAAGTTTGAAAGAATTTGGAGGACATATAACAGGATGATAAATGATTTGGACTGAAAGTCATGTATTTTAGTCTGGTGAAAGGTGGTTAAAGGAGAAGAACAAAGCAGTTGTTATCTATGTCCAGCATGGGAAAGGACAGAAGCAATAGGATTAAATTACAAAAAGACAAACACTTTCTATATAACCGTTCAGTAATAGACAAGCTGCCTCAGCATTATTCAAGAGCAGCATGGACTGGAACAGGCAAGCTTTAGGGTGCTGTGTCTCAGTTCAGATTGCTGGATTCCTCCATTCTTTTCATCCTTGAGGTTTATTTAATTCTAAAAGTGAATATAAAATAGGAGCATGTGAAATGTATGCAGAGTAAATTACAATAGTCATTAGCTGTAAGAGGAAAGAGATGCATCAAGCATATAATGTTTTCTATCTTTAGAAGGTCAAGAACTGGCCTTCATAGCTTTTAGCTGGGCTGGCCCTGTCATTAGGCAGAGTGAGGCAACTGCTCCAGGCAGCAGATTCTGGATGTCGTGAAAGGGCAGCAAATGATTAATTTATTGCTAGAGAATGGAAAATACAGTGGGCCCTTTTTATCCACAGGGGATTCCATTGTGGAGCCCCATACATGAAAAACCGCAGGACCTCAAGTCCCACAACTCCTCCTCCTCCTCCTCCTCCTCCTCCTCCTGTACAAATTCTTCAACATACCTGTCTAATCAATTAGCATTTACAATATATCTACAATATTAATATTAACTGTAAATACTAATTAATATTGTAGATGTATTGTAAATACTAACTGATATTATAGATATATTGTAAATACTAATTGATTAGACAACTATGTTGAAGGATTTGTAGTTAATAATAATAATAATAATGAAAACTGACGGGCTTAAGGTCTCACAGTTTTTGCCATTTGTGTGTGTGTATGTGTCCACAATGGAACCCCCATGAATAAAAAGGGTCCATTGTATTTCCCACTCTCTAGCAATGAACTAATCATTTGTTGCTCTTCCCCCACCCCTTCTCTTCTAACCATGTTGGTATCTTCTTCTATACAGTGCTAAGTTGTTGCTGTTTCTTCTATTTATTTCAATTAACATTACATTCCCCCTCTTAATGGCCATTTATGTTCCTCTTATACTAACTGACTGTATGATATTCTTCTATAGTTTCATCAGCTCCTTTTCTTTCAATATTAACTCCTTCCATTCTCAATTTAAATACAACTGTCTCCTATCTTTTTTGAAACACTATTTATTATTATGCAAAGTTTCTTAGGGGTGAAACAGACCATCCTGAAGGAGCGCACGCTGCAGTCCCAATCTGGCATTTTCCCAGTGCAAAAAGAAATGGCAGAAAGCCACTCCTTTCTGCCTCGGGAAAAAGGCGCCTTCGCTGCTGTGGGGGTGGCTTTCCCCAATTTCAGCACCATGCGGCGCCTAAACGCCACACCACTGAAACACCCCAATGCTGCCGCCATGTGGTTGCTTGGGGTGCCTTCATGATGTGTTCCCGGTGTCTTGGGGACATGCGTCATGTGGACACCATGCCCCCAAGATGCCGGAAAGTTGGTTCTTTTTGCCAGTCTGTACTGGCAGTTAGTCTCCCCAGTTTCTTACCTGCTTTTTATATGTTCATTATTTCTCCTCACCTGTCTTTTCAAAATTCTAACATTTTAAAAGTCCCAAATTATTTAATGATGGTGCATGCATGCACCCAGGTGCTTTGCCGGGACTGCATGCACACAT